>NC_081781.1:10072973-10215892 GCF_963082965.1 Carassius carassius | reverse complement strand
ATTTAAAACGCCCTCAGAAAGAGACCAAAAAGGTCAAAATGAAAGAAATTGGTCTCATATGTGTTCTGAGCCGATCTCATCCTCGCTCCCTGATGAAGGCTTATTCAGTTAATCACTACATTAACTTGGCAGTAACGTGATACGGGACTTCATTTATAGATCATCTCTAGATCAATGTAGCTTCATGTACAGTTATTCATTTCTGCATGTAGTCGCACCAAACACGTTCTTGATGAAGGCTGTTTCCTGATGCACACAGACGCTTTACATACTGTCATTACTCTATGCTCATGTGTAAATATTGATTTTAAATTGATTTTCTGTAAACACAATGGTTTGCATGTGAAGAGAAAGCAAACACATGATGATTAATTAGCCCATTAGTGTTGTGTTTGTTTCATTAGCTAAAATGGCTCATTTCTGACGGAAAAAGGAGAAAGATGCAGACATTTGCGCACAATTATTTTTCTAATTTAGATATTTTATGCCATGAAATGAAACAAGGTGATTATTTTTACACACACACACACACACACACACATACTGGTTTTTGTGAATTACCAGGACACTGCAGCCCAAACAGGTGTGTTGGTGTATTAGGGGGACACCCCTTTCCACTTGCTGTACAGAGATGTGGTGAAGATCAAAAAATCTATTTTGACCCATACAACACAGATTTCACTTTAAAGTTTGTTTACACAAAACACAATCTATAATGTAACAACCTGAAAATATACACAATTATGAGGACAATTTATAATTTGATACACAAGCCCCACCTATGACACAAAACGTTATTATAAGGACTAAAGTGATTTCTGAGGACACTAGATATACAACACACAAAAGTGTCATTTGAGTGTATTAAAGGGACATACCTGATATATGAGGACTAATGGCTTAACACATACACAATAGTAAAGACTGTGTATTAAAGGGACATACCTGATATATGAGGACTAATGGCTTAACACATACACAATAGTAAAGACTGTGTATTAAAGGGACATACCTGATATATGAGGACTAATGGCTTAACACATACACAATAGTAAAGACTGTGTATTAAAGGGACATACCTGATATATGAGGACTAATGGCTTAACACATACACAATAGTAAAGACTGTGTATTAAAGGGACATACCTGATATATGAGGACTAATGGTTTAACACATACACAATAGTAAAGACTGTGTATTAAAGGGACATACCTGATATATGAGGACTAATGGCTTAACACATACACAATAGTAAAGACTGTGTATTAAAGGGACATACCTGATATATGAGGACTAATGGTTTAACACATACACAATAGTAAAGACTGTGTATTAAAGGGACATACCTGATATATGAGGACTAATGGTTTAACACATACACAATAGTAAAGACTGTGTATTAAAGGGACATACCTGATATATGAGGACTAATGGTTTAACACATACACAATAGTAAAGACTGTGTATTAAAGGGACATACCTGATATATGAGGACTAATGGCTTAACACATACACAATAGTAAAGACTGTGTATTAAAGGGACATACCTGATATATGAGGACTAATGGTTTAACACATACACAATAGTAAAGACTGTGTATTAAAGGGACATACCTGATATATGAGGACTAATGGTTTAACACATACACAATAGTAAAGACTGTGTATTAAAGGGACATACCTGATATATGAGGACTAATGGCTTAACACATACACAATAGTAAAGACTGTGTATTAAAGGGACATACCTGATATATGAGGACTAATGGCTTAACACATACACAATAGTAAAGACTGTGTATTAAAGGGACATACCTGATATATGAGGACTAATGGTTTAACACATACACAATAGTAAAGACTGTGTATTAAAGGGACATACCTGATATATGAGGACTAATGGTTTAACACATACACAATAGTAAAGACTGTGTATTAAAGGGACATACCTGATATATGAGGACTAATGGTTTAACACATACACAATAGTAAAGACTGTGTATTAAAGGGACATACCTGATATATGAGGACTAATGGTTTAACACATACACAATAGTAAATACTGTGTATTAAAGGGACATACCTGATATTTGAGGACCAATGATCAGACTCAGAACATGGTGCACGCATTTTGCAAGTGTGTAAAATATTTTTGTATAGTGCTGTAAATATGCTACCTTACCTTTTATAGTGTGTATTCAAGGATGTACTATTTGGGAGTGACATAAGGGATTGTCTGTCTGTCTGTCTGTCTGTCTGTCTATCTATCTATCTATCTATACACATAATGTAAATCTAGCCGGTTGTTTGCAGAAAAACCGAGAGTGGGTGATCATATTTAAGCGAAGAAACAACATTCAAACAAGCGGTGCAGACATAACAGTATGCACATTCTGTGAACAAAGAGCAAAGTTTATTTTGTTCTTGTTTACAGCAAAATTACTGTAGTTGCCCTTAATATTTTACATCACAAGATCATTTTGTGTATCAAGAAACATCCTGTGTGTACTGTGTGTAATGAAAAAACAAACGCTCTTACTGTAAGTGTAAAGAGAACAACTTAAATATTTTAACTGTTCCTAAGCATAACAGCTAAACTAAACATTGCTGAAAGCATACTGAATCCATGAACAAACTTTAACAGCAGAAGAATATTCTGCTTACATATAAACAAAAAGTAAAAAACAAAAACACCTAATGAGACTGTTTCTTTTTTAGGGTTAAGCCGCGATTCCTGACAAAATCCCTAATGTTTTGGAGCGTGCGAGTAGCCAAAGCTGGATGCTCAGCATTCTTGCACTGCTGGCATTCAATTTTAGTGGCGAGTTTACCCCTTGCTATGTGGTCGCGGAAATGCCTCTGTACTGCTGCAATTTCAGTTGGAGACCAGGCTTGTTTCTGCTTCCTTTTAGCATCATCCAGATTTTTTTCAGCAGAATTTTCATGATTCCCTACAAAAGAGGAAAACAGGTTCCTGAACCCTGGGTTGAACACTATGATGGCCAGAGCTCCTCTCCCTCTTCTCCCAACCAGCCACACTCTTACCAACCCTTGTCTTTAGTCAAGTCTTGTTGTATAGGTCACTAATCCGTAAGAGTAAAATTGGTTTTAACTGTTGGCCCAATGTTACATTCCTCATACATCAAATATCAAATTGTAAATAAAAGAATAAAATTAAAGACCTGACTACATGGTTGCTTATTTCCTAATATAGATTTAGGCCTGTCACTAGGGATGCAACGATAAACTGATTTCACTATTAACCGTGCTTTAATTCGTCACGGTTAATTAATCGTTAAGGCTTCTCAACACAGCGTTTCTTCTGCACGGAATAAAACTGCTGCAACTAAAAGTTTTTCCAACTGTGCGCTAGCTTAAAGTTCAGAGGTCAAGACTGAGCACTGAGAATGTGAACATGCTTACATTTCTGCACTATAATATGAACAGAAAGGACTGAAGATAAGTGTGCAATTTGAGGGCCATGTTGTATGTGGGTCCTGCAGCTTTTGACTCCTTGTTTTGTTCCAAAAGGATATGTATAGCTTGCTAATATCAATACCAGAGATGTGTTTCTTTTTATTTATTTTCACTGTACTGCATTATTCATTTTCAAAAGGAGGCTATATTGTTAAGTCAAAAGCCAGTTAGAGCTTTTTTATTTTCAATGTTTCTACTCTGGTCCAAAAAAAATGAAAATACCAAACAATTTTGTAATATAGTTGATCACAACTTAAAGTGCATTTAACTACATTTGTCCTCTTTAATAGGGAAATACTTAGCTAATATTTAGCTAAGATTTTATATAGACAAATACTATTATTTTTTATTCTTATTTTTATTTATTTATTCATTATTCTGTTATATATTTTCAGTGTAAAATTATTACAGGACTGGAAATGGACTATTATTTGTTTTAACTAATAGTGTTTTGAAATGAATTAATGAATAATAATTACTGTGATAACTGTGAAACCGTGATTATTCCTCAGACTATAATCGTACAGCCAAAATCTATAATCGCTGCATCCCACCCTGTCACGATAATCAATATATCGACTTATCGCACAATAAATGTACATGATCTCAATTTTTGCCAATGCAATACATCACCATTTATATTTACATAAAAAACACAATAACATAAAACATAACATAAAACATAAAAAAAGGAAAAATCTGTAGATGGAAAAATCTCCATAACAGTTCTTCGTCCATTTGTCTTTTTTCTATTTGTAAGAAAATGTGGATTTACTATTATTATTAATTTTTTTTACTATTATTCAAGTTTTTTAAGGTATCTAATATTTGGACACTTAATTTTCATGATCTAAATCATTTATGAATTAAATGTTTGTTTATTAATTGAAAGTGTGTGGCCTTCTTGCATTATTATGCTGTTATATTATTATTTTACATTCACTGGCATAAAATGGTCTTAAAATGACAATAATATCACTTATCACAATTATTTTAAGGGGCAATATATCGACCAACAAAAAGTTATCATGACAGGCCAATATAGATAAGTAGTTCTCATTATACTAGTAGTATTCTCATCATACCTTGAGATGAGCCTCCAAAGGAAGTCTCAATATCTGTGAATAGACAAATAAAACACTATAACAAACAGTAGTATTGCTTGGTCTGCATGAATTGAATCAAACCTTAATGGATATGCTGGCTGAGTGAGGTAGATGCTCATACCATCTGAGGTGCCTGTAGGGTTCACAACAGGCCGCCTAGCTTTCTTCATTCCTGTGGTATGAATAGAATGGCTCAGAATAAAGGTTCTGATGGAACATACTCAAACATTTCATAAATTATTCTACACATTTAAGTGGAAACTGTAAATCTCTAGCAAAAAATCCTCCTTTACTATAAAACCAGCTAAAATGATTGATCTAGAGAATTCCCTAGTACAGTGTTCTTTCTTTATATGATTGTGTGCTTTTACCAGGTTGTTCATGCTCCTCCCTCCTGCTGTGATATTTGTCCTTCATGCAATGAGCTTTAAAAATAAATAAATAAATACATATTCAAAACATGGTAACACTTTATGGCAAGTGTGAATCTCATGAATTATCAGGAACTAACACAAGCTCAAAGTCTTTCATTCATGACTTCATGGATGAAAAACACCTTAAGGTTATGTTCACACTTAGCGTCTTTTTTCGAACTACCAGCGTCTGTTCTACATTATAACCCTATGGAGTAAACCGTTTTTTCAAAAAAGTCCTGAGCGCTTTTTTAGACGCCACCGCCGGCGTCTTTTTCCTTTCGCGTTTCCTTTCCCGTATAATGTCGTGCACCCACAAACGTCTTTGTGAACCGACATTCTCCTCCCCGGTAACTTCAAAAGCCAACGCAAGAGCCAACTTTCTCTTTCTCGACATTTTTTGCATCACACAGCACTAGGCTACTGTTGCAGCTGTTGTTATAGCAACAAAAGAACCGAACGCTGCCAGCGTTTTCTTTTTTGCTAAAAAAACGGCATTGTCAACTTTTTCTTGTCAAAAAAGACACTAAGTGTGAACATAGCCTAAGACATTAAGACAAGTACATCATCATGATTTATGTTTATTATGCATGATCATGATGTTTTCATTGTTCACAAAAAACAAGGTATTTACTATACATTGTAGATAAACCTATAGTCATGGCACATGATTCAAAATACAAAAAAACATTTTGTGCATGTAAGACTACTTGAATTATTAAAAGGAATATAGAAAAATAATAAATATTACCTCATGCATGCATACAGGCTAGAAGAGTATATCAATTAATGTCAGAACTCATGTTTTTCATTAAAGATGAGGTATCAAGCAGAGCGCAACACTGGCCAATCACAGCACAGTGTGCAAAATTTGTTGACATCTCAAACAATTCATCACCACAGGCACTCACAAATCAGGCAACCAACTGGATCTGGTTTACACACGCAACTGCATCACAGACAACATCTTGGTGAGACCTCTCCATGTTTCAGATCATTTCCTCATCACTTTCAGTCTACAACTCTCTGCCCCTGCACCACCAACCCCACCACCAGTCACTTTCAGGCGAAACCTGCGCTCACTTTCTCTCGCCCATCTTTCATCTGCCGTGTCATTTTCTCTTCCCTCACCCCCACAATTCTCATCTCTGGATGTGAATACCGCAACGGACACCTTATGCTCCACTCTAACCTCTTCTCTAGACAATATCTGCCCTCTTTCCTCCAGGCCAGCACACGCTACTCCCTCTAACCCCTGGTTGTCTGAGGTTCTTCGTGAACACCGGACCGAACTCAGGGCAATGGAGAGGAAATGGCGCAAATCAAAAGACACATCTGACCTGAGTATGTATCAATCTCTCCTCTCTTCCTTTTCCGTTGATGTTCATGCTGCAAAATCTTCCTACTTCCACAACAAGATCAACAGCTCCTCCAACACACGATCACTCTTCAAGACATTCAACTCTCTATTCTGTCCTCCTCCACCACCACCACCCACCTCCTCTTTAACTGCTGACGATTTTGCGAACTTCTTCACCAACAAGACAACAACTATCAGCAGTCAGTTCTCAGCTCCTCACACACAGGAGCACAGACCGACCCCTTTCACAGCCAATCACCCTCTCTCCTCCTTCTCTCCGCTAACCGAGGAAAAAGTATCTACACTTCTCCTCTCCAGTCATCCTACCACCTGCCCTCTTGACCCCATCCCCTCACACCTTCTACAAGCCATATCTCACACACTTCTACCAGCTCTCACACACATCATCAACTCATCCCTCCATACTGGCACTTTTCCTACTGCATTCAAGCAGGCTCTGGTAACTCAACTGCTGAAAAAATCAACACTTAACACATCACTTGTAGAGAACTACAGACCTACCTCTCTACTTTTCCTTTCAAATTACTAAATGTAAATGTAAATGTAAATCCAAATACAGTAGTCTTACATCCAAATACAGACTGTATATGTCACTCATTGTTTACACAGTGCAGAGATTGTGAATACAACGGTTAAACAAAATTCGGTTGCAACAATCAGGATAAGCACAAGTAATTACCATTCTGATTAGCTGTAGTGACCACAATCACTCTGCACTGTATAAACAAATAAGTGACCTATACACAAGATAGAATACTACTATGCCAGAGCATGTATTTGGTTTAGTCTGTGCATGTTTGGGACCCATTGACTGCCATTATATCCCAGATGACACACGCAAGTCTGCAAGGTGTCTGTTAAAGATATCTTGATCTGGAAACATCCGCTGTCTAAAAACTTTCTTTCAGATGTCAGTTTTACATACATTCTAAATTATAAACATCTTAAAGACATCTAACAGACGTCTATGTGACATCTAAAAAGAGACATCCAATAGACGTATTGCAGATGAGCAAATAACCTAAATAATACATCTTGCAGATGTAAATGCAGACGTCAAATAGACATCTTCTAGATGTACGTGCGCTATCAGGGATATGACTGAAAGACTGCAGCGGTTTGAGTTAAAAATCTTTGAGTTCTACTGAAGAAACAAAGTCATCTACATCACTGACTCCTAGGGATTAGCAGTTGAACCTCACATTTTCATTTCTGGGTGAACTATCGCTTTAATAACACACTGTTTATCAGTATTTCCAGAAGACCAAGTTACCACTTTACTTGAGGGTTCACACACGATGAGGTCATAAGAAATTAATGCTTAGTTAATGATGACTACTGTATTTGGATGTCAACAGAATTCACATACTCTGTGCTGTGATTGGCCAGTGTTGGGGGTCTGTCCATTTACATGCAGGCTGCTATGAAGAAGACATACTGTATACGTGCTTGATAACTCATCATAATTAATGAAAAACATTAGTTCTCACATTAATTACTGTTACTGATATACTGTTCTAACCTGTATGCATGCATGAGGCAATGCAGATTTTTGTATATATTATTATAATAATTCAAGTAATCTTATTTGAGAAAACAAATGTTTTAGTACATGTACCAAAAGCATAGCTTTATCCATAATGGATATTAAAAATCTTGTTTTCTGTGAAAAAGAAAACATCAAGATCATGCATAATAACCTATTAATCATGATGATGTACTCATCTTAGTGAATGTCTTAAGGTGTTTTTCATCTATGAGGTCATGAATAAAAGATTTTGAACTCATGCTAGTTCCTGATAATTGAGATATTAATGGATGAAGTAATTCATAATTCTTCATTAATTTATGCATTAATTCATGGTAATTCATGTACCCCTACTGTAAAGTGCTCCCCAAAAACTTGCATCATTTACACAATGTTATAATTTAAGCAATCAAAAGCAACCTAAACTGCATTTTAAACATTTCTAACAGTCATTTTGGTTTCAAAAGTATATATACACATGTGGGTTTGAAGTTAAAAAAGTTTTAGAATTGTCATACCTTTAGATGGGCCTCCTAAGGCAGGATCAGTATCTGTGAATAGAAAAATAAAATGCTATAACAAACAGCAGCGGCGCTTGGTCTATATGAATTATGCTTCTGTGACATCTCTGAACTACTGTATAATGTTTTGGTGCATCATATGGTGCACTTCTTACACTGACTTTACTGATTTGATGTTTGTATGTTTATGTGCTTTTACCTGTTTCTGTTTGTGTCTGTGGATGCGCCTCCTCAGCATCACTGTCTTCACTATGTTCCGAATCAGAAAAGTCTAACTTGTCTAAAAAAAAAAATTGAGTATCAAGTAAGCTTAACATTGCTAATGTTAGAGTAAAAATAGAAGACATAGTGATAACTCTAATATCTGGTGAACATTACATTAAGATCTACGTTAGGGATTATCTTTAGGATATGAATATACTTAGTTAACTTCAAAATGTCATTTGTAACAACTTTAGTAGCATTACCTTCAATTTCAATTTCTTCTAGGGTTTTGCCGTGGAGATTTGAAAGAGAATCTTTCTCCATAGCGAGGAGTAACTTTGAAATCTTGGCCAGCTGGGTTGTAGCCTCCGGAAGTCGATAATATTCTCTGTGCACACGAATATCGTGGCCCAAGAAGTCCGCAACTTGGTCCAACTCGTGGTTTTTCAGGTTAAGCACCTGCGACAAAGTTGCCACATGTTTGCGCAGTTGGGTCGACCGGAGGAGTTCCGGGTTTTGTGCACCACACTCGTGTGCATAGATCCTCAGACAGTCTTGTCCTCTATAACAACTCAAACAGCTTGGTCGAGCAAACAGGAATTGGTTTTCCTCAGGGACTCCACATTCCCTTCTTCTGCTTATGAGGAGGGTTAAGGCATCAACCATGTCTGGTGACAGCAAAACTGCCACTTTTCGCCCTCTTTTACCCCTAAGTTCCACCCGACTAAAATGTGTACAAAGTTTTTGTTCAAACTTTGTTAGCCCAACAGCAACATCTTTGTGTAGGGGAGCTGTATCCCTCTCTAGAAAACCTTTGAGTTGCATTTTTGCAACCTCTCCTCCACGTCGCCGGTTGAACACAATTATTTTTGCAAGAGTTGCTTTGCATAGGTCGCCATAGACTTGTGCTGATGGCATCTGTTTCAAGTTCTCAGAACCTAAATCAACAACCTTTTCAAGATGCTGGTGAAGAAGTTGTACATCCTCTGTGAAAGGGAGGGTAGACGGCTTGTTAAAGCGCCCCTCATTCAAGGTGGTCAAAGCTGTGTGGGAAACGAGTTCAGACCATTTAGCATCATACAGCTTTTTGAATGCTTGGGTTGACTTTATCCCCTCACCATCTTCTGCCATTAGAGCTCGGCAATGTACAATGTCACATATCTTATTCAGTGAGTGGCCCAACTTAAGGGCAAGGCTTGGAGTCTGGAATGAGTGTTTTACATCATCAAACCCAGATACCTTTTTGACAGCCTGGATAACCACATTGAAATTTTCAGGTCTCACAGCATCTTCAAGAGTCTGTACAGAAAATTCCTTTCTCAGAATCAGCAGAAGTCTTCCAACTTCCCGGAGCTTCTGTCGAATATAGTCAAATTTAGTGGGATCTTGCCCATGTTTATTGTAAAATGACTGGGCCAGCTGAAGAATGCAAAAGTCACTCCACACAGCAGCAGAGATGTCATCGTCTTTCATCACAGTTAGCAGTTTCCAAACACCTTGTGATATTTGTTGGCAGAGGGCTGCATTAGACATTGTTGCCAAAGACAAGACCCTAGTTCTTCCTGGCTCTGCCTGATCTTCCACTGGTTTGGAAAGACAATTTCGAACGTGTCTCCAGAGATCCCTTCGGAGAAACATTGCATGGCAATACATACAGTGCACATAATCTTTTGAATCATATCTTTTCTTTGGCTTACGTCTGAGTTTTAACAATCCAGTCCCATTCGCTAAAACATCTGCATTGTGTTCATAGTTTCCTTTGTTCCGCAGTTTGTTCAGAAGTTTTTGACGCTCTTTGGAATGTTTTGGTAGAGCCAAAGCCCGAGCAACATCGACGTTTGAATTCTCATGGACTTTTAAGTGGCGTGTAAATTTTGACTGCGGTTTTCCACAAATGTAGCAGTAATTCTTCTTGCTTACTGAAGAGGATATATTTGAAGATTGTAAAGATGGATCTTCCCCTGTGCCTGTGATATCCTCAACAGTGCTTTCAGTATTGCCATCGCTGTGAACTTTCGATATTTGTACTTGTATGGCTTTCCTACTAGGCATTTCAAGCTGTGCTGTGCAGACTGGAACTTTTGGGAGTGAACCTATGACACTTTCTTGGCATGGTCTGCCATTTTGAATTTCTGCAGTAGATTTGATGCAGAACACTTCAGTATTTTTAATGTTTAAGAGTTTTTCTGGAGGCGCTATGCTTACGTCTGAACCTTCTGAGACAGAATTAGGTACATAGTCCTCATCCGACATGTTCTCACTGGAAAATTCTACTTCGGAATCCTGAAATAGTAAACATATCTTTTGTACATACTCAGAAAGCTTAGTTCTAAGGAAGAAAATTGCTGAAAAATAAAACATATCTGACTATTTAATAAATCATACTTACGGATGTTGAGGGGTCAGGTTTGGGCTTCACATTTTTCTCGTAGCAAGTTTTATGCCAGAAGCGGGAACAAACTAGATTGAGCATATAATAAACAAGGTTGGTTTCATTTGAATAAAAGGTGATTTAAGAAAAGATGCTTTAAAAAGTGATAGATAAAGCAGTGATAGATGATCAGTGTGTTTGAAAGTGTGGCTATAAGATGGAAGAGAACAGAGAAAGGAGAAGACTAATATAAATATGAATCGATTACACAATTACACAGGCAGACAGACTGAGCAAGACAGAAAGAAAGAATGAAAAGTTAACTTTTTCAAGCTAATTTAAAGATGCATTTAGAACGTCAAGATTACACAGTTTTAGGGTTTCAATGGTAAAGCATTTTTAAAAGTATTAAAATTGTCTGAACAAAATACTTACCCTTACATCTCACACCAGCCCACTTAAAAGCGGAATAAGGACCACTACAGCAATCACATTTATTCAAGCTTGATAGTACTGTAGATATTATGACATGTTTACAGTTCTGTTGAAAAAAAAAAGTTATAATTGATTAGAGGAAATTATACTGTATTACTATAGTTAGGTGTTAAAGGCACAATATAATGCATTAATACAATATTTAAATTGGTCTCTGATATCTATACAGAAGGTATGTGGCTTAGGTAAGGGCAAAAATGATTTAGAAACAGTTTTATCTTTCCATATTATTCAACAATGCCAAGGTAAATTTCAAGGTTTTTCATTATATGGCACCTTTAAGACATAGGGCTAAGGTTTGAACAAGTTATTTTAATTTCACAAATAACAAAATGTATATCACAAATGTACTGCACTGTAGTATGACAAAAGCAGTAAGTATGGGGGACTTACGATACACAAACCATTGTGCAGTTTGACAAAACACACACTGAACTTCTACCCATCCCCCACAACATGACAAAAGCAGTAAGTATGGGGGACTTACGATACACAAACCATGGTGCAGTTTGACAAAACACACACTGAACTTCTACCCATCCCCCACAACATGACAAAAGCAGTAAGTATGGGGGACATACGATACACAAACCATGGTGCAGTTTGACAAAACACACCCTGAACTTCTACCCATCCCCCACAACATGACAAAAGCAGTAAGTATGGGGACATACGACAAAAGCAGTAAGTATGGGGGACATACGATTCACAAACCATGGTGCAGTTTGACAAAACACACCCTGAACTTCTACCCATCCCCCACAACATGACAAAAGCAGTAAGTATGGGGGACATACGATACACAAACCATGGTGCAGTTTGACAAAACACACCCTGAACTTCTACCCATCCCCCACAACATGACAAAAGCAGTAAGTATGGGGACATACGACAAAAGCAGTAAGTATGGGGGACATACGATACACAAACCATGGTGCAGTTTGACAAAACACACACTGAACTTCTACCCATCCCCCACAACATGACAAAAGCAGTAAGTATGGGGACATACGACAAAAGCAGTAAGTATGGGGGACATACGATACACAAACCATTGTGCAGTTTGACAAAACACACACTGAACTTCTACCCATCCCCCACAACATGACAAAAGCAGTAAGTATGGGGACATACGACAAAAGCAGTAAGTATGGGGGACATACGATACACAAACCATGGTGCAGTTTGACAAAACACACCCTGAACTTCTACCCATCCCCCACAACATGACAAAAGCAGTAAGTATGGGGACATACGACAAAAGCAGTAAGTATGGGGGACATACGATACACAAACCATGGTGCAGTTTGACAAAACACACACTGAACTTCTACCCATCCCCCACAACATGACAAAAGCAGTAAGTATGGGGGACATACGATACACAAACCATTGTGCAGTTTGACAAAACACACCCTGAACTTCTACCCATCCCCCACAACATGACAACTACCCATCCCCCACAACATGACAAAAGCAGTAAGTATGGGGACATACGACAAAAGCAGTAAGTATGGGGGACATATGATACACAAACCATTGTGCAGTTTGACAAAACACACCCTGAACTTCTACCCATCCCCCACAACATGACAAAAGCAGTAAGTATGGGGGACATACGATACACAAACCATTGTGCAGTTTGACAAAACACACCCTGAACTTCTACCCATCCCCCACAACATGACAAAAGCAGTAAGTATGGGGACATACGACAAAAGCAGTAAGTATGGGGGACATACGATACACAAACCATGGTGCAGTTTGACAAAACACACCCTGAACTTCTACCCATCCCCCACAACATGACAAAAGCAGTAAGTATGGGGACATACGACAAAAGCAGTAAGTATGGGGGACATACGATACACAAACCATGGTGCAGTTTGACAAAACACACCCTGAACTTCTACCCATCCCCCACAACATGACAAAAGCAGTAAGTATGGGGACATACGACAAAAGCAGTAAGTATGGGGGACATACGATACACAAACCATGGTGCAGTTTGACAAAACACACACTGAACTTCTACCCATCCCCCACAACATGACAAAAGCAGTAAGTATGGGGACATACGACAAAAGCAGTAAGTATGGGGGACATATGATACACAAACCATTGTGCAGTTTGACAAAACACACCCTGAACTTCTACCCATCCCCCACAACATGACAAAAGCAGTAAGTATGGGGGACATACGACAAAAGCAGTAAGTATGGGGGACTTACGATACACAAACCATGGTGCAGTTTGACAAAACACACACTGAACTTATACCCATCCCCCACAACATGACAAAAGCAGTAAGTATGGGGGACATACGACACACAAACCATTGTGCAGTTTGACAAAACACACCCTGAACTTCTACCCATCCCCCACAAAATGACAAAAGCAGTAAGTATGGGGACATACAACATATGATACACATGCTAGTTTAGAATGAACCATCATCCATATACCATTGTAAATTAAACAATTCCTATGACTGATGATACATGGGGCAACTTTATGAGCAACGTTGCGGGGCAACTTGGGTTAATGTTGGCATCAGTGGGCAACCAGAAGAGACACAGGTTCCATGACTGATTTAAAGTCTGAAAAAATTTTTTTTTACCCATTCTCAGTTGGGAAAGTGCCCAAGCAACATTGTTCAAAAAAAGTTGCCTGGCAAGATTGCTCAAAATGTTGTCCTGTGTATCATCAGCCTATCACTATCTTTTTTAATTCTTTAAGTTTGTAATTAAAAATCACTGTTGTTGCCAACTAAAGAACATTTAAGAAATAAATGCTTATTAAATGCTCATTTTTAATGGAAAGTACATTACCTGTTGAGTGTTGTCATGACATGTCAGCTGAGAATCAGACGTTGTTGAGATCTGAAAAGGTTTGAGTACTGAACATTAAATTTGGATAACACGGCAGTACATGGTGATGCTTTGAGTATCCAAAACAACTAATGTGAAAATGACATAATACAAGTGAATTCTTAGATCAAACAATCAGGGCATGTGAGAATTCATTGCAGCACACAGTCCTAATCGTCTGTAATGCTAAGGTAATGATTCTACATCATCTTACCAAAGTTGATGGAGATTTAACTACCTGTTGAGCATTAGAAACACACACTTACCTCCTTTGACCCATCTCTTGCTGCACAGCTGACCAAAGCATGCACCTGTTGTTCAATCTCAGAACAAACCTGTGAAATATGAAAGATTTGTGTAATCAGATTGACAAAAGGTCAACTATACTATGCTATAAAACACTTTTTATGGAAATTTTAAAGAAATCAATAGTTTATAAGGATTTTGCATCATCTTACCAAAGTTAATGGAGATTTAACTACCTGTTGAGCATTAGAAACACACACTTACCTCCTTTGACCCATCTCCTGCTGCACAGCTGACCAAAGCATGCACCTGTTGTTCAATCTCAGAACAAACCTGTGAAATATGAAAGATTTGTGTAATCAGATTGACAAAAGGTCAACTATACTATGCTATAAAACACTTTTTATGGAAATTTTAAAGAAATCAATAGTTTATAAGGATTTTGCATCATCTTACCAAAGTTAATGGAGATTTAACTACCTGTTGAGCATTAGAAACACACACTTACCTCCTTTGACCCATCTCCTGCTGCACAGCTGACCAAAGCATGCACCTGTTGTTCGGTCTCAGAACAAACCTGTGAAATATGAAAGATTTGTGTAATCAGATTGACAAAAGGTCAACTATACTACGTTATAAAACACTTTTTATGGAAATTTTAAAGACATCAATAGTTTATAAGGATTTTGCATCATCTTACCAAAGTTAATGGAGATTTAACTACCTGTTGAGCATTAGAAACACACACTTACCTCCTTTGACCCATCTCTTGCTGCACAGCTGACCAAAGCATGCACCTGTTGTTCAATCTCAGAACAAACCTGTGAAATATGAAAGATTTGTGTAATCAGATTGACAAAAGGTCAACTATACTATGCTATAAAACACTTTTTATGGAAATTTTAAAGAAATCAATAGTTTATAAGGATTTTGCATCATCTTACCAAAGTTAATGGAGATTTAACTACCTGTTGAGCATTAGAAACACACACTTACCTCCTTTGACCCATCTCCTGCTGCACAGCTGACCAAAGCATGCACCTGTTGTTCAATCTCAGAACAAACCTGTGAAATATGAAAGATTTGTGTAATCAGATTGACAAAAGGTCAACTATACTACGTTATAAAACACTTTTTATGGAAATTTTAAAGAAATCAATAGTTTATAAGGATTTTGCATCATCTTACCAAAGTTGATGGAGATTTAACTACCTGTTGAGCATTAGAAACACACACTTACCTCCTTTGACCCATCTCCTGCTGCACAGCTGACCAAAGCATGCACCTGTTGTTCAATCTCAGAACAAACCTGTGAAATATGAAAGATTTGTGTAATCAGATTGACAAAAGGTCAACTATACTACGTTATAAAACACTTTTTATGGAAATTTTAAAGAAATCAATAGTTTATAAGGATTTTGCATCATCTTACCAAAGTTAATGGAGATTTAACTACCTGTTGAGCATTAGAAACACACACTTACCTCCTTTGACCCATCTCCTGCTGCACAGCTGACCAAAGCATGCACCTGTTGTTCAATCTCAGAACAAACCTGTGAAATATGAAAGATTTGTGTAATCAGATTGACAAAAGGTCAACTATACTACGTTATAAAACACTTTTTATGAAAATTTTAAAGAAATCAATTCGTACAACCTCAGAACAAACCTGTGTGGGTTCAAAATCAAATACTAACACTTCTCCACATGTAACTGTAAACTGTGTCTTTAAATTAAAGTAAAAGGATTATTTCAATCTGTTAATACCTTTGTTCTCCATGGCCAGTCAGAATCTCCATAGTTATACGTTATCTCTTCCCCAGGACTTATGTCCTTTACTGCAAATAAGCACAGATGGGGCTTTCCGTCCACTCTGATTGTTTTCATTTTGCTGTTGGGGTTCACATGATCATCATTGACGATTCTCCCTAAAGAAGCATCTTCTCTGGCAGCATCAACCCTGAAACAGCAAGAACATAGTGCTATCTCCACGGTGTAATATTGACTGAATCATACAATAGGAAAGTTTCACAGAATAATAATAATAATAATAAAAAGTTAATTCTAGTTTACCACTGCTGCATCAGGAAATGCAAAGTTTATACATACCACAACTGTTTTCCATCACAACGAAATTCAAATAAAAAAACTTCAAGTGCAGCATGGTATACTCTGTGCCTTCTTTCATATTCTTTTTTAGATATGATTTCCCCTCGATATTCAATGAGGAAATCTCCCTTTTGAAAGTGGCGACAGCTGAACACTCCTCGACCTAACCAAGAGCAGATCAGTCAGGGTAGAAGTTAAAACAATACTTAAAACATAGACAATTGTGTTACTCACCTTTAAATGAATTTATGTATTTTATTTCAAATCCATCCTTATCTTTGAGCATGGATGAAAAATATGCAGCTTCATCCTTTGGTTTTAGTTTGGCCCTCCGGGACCTTGTTCCTGCCATTTCCTGCAAAAGCCAGATGATGTATTTGGTCACTTGATGAAATTATAATAATTATATGTTTTTTTTAGACATCACTGACCTAATCAACGAGTTTATACTTTTATTTGCTGTAGAGGGCTTAAATATAAACAATAGGGATCATTATGTACTACTTGCAGGTCAGTGAAACAGGAAAGCATCTTAGACCTTACAAATGTGTTTAGTATTTTTAACAATCTGAAACATGCTGCTTTTCTCCTTCTCAACTACACTGTGACTGTCACTAAAGAGAAACATTATGATTATGGCTATCAGACTTTTACAGGTCCTTCTCAAAAAATTAGCATATTGTGATAAAGTTCATTATTTTCCATAATGTAATGATAAAAATTAAACTTTCATATATTTTAGATTCATTGCACACCAACTGAAATATTTCAGGTCTTTTATTGTTTTAATACTGATGATTTTGGCATACAGCTCATGAAAACCAAAATTCCTATCTCAAAAAATTTGCATTTCATGAAAAGGTTCTCTAAACGAGCTATTAACCTAATCATCTGAATCAACTAATTAACTCTAAACACCTGCAAAAGATTCCTGAGGCATTTAAAAACTCTGAGCCTGGTTCATTACTCAAAACCGCAATCATGGGTAAGACTGCCGACCTGACTGCTCTCCAGAAGGCCATCATTGACACCCTCAAGCAAGAGGGTAAGACACAGAAAGAAATTTCTGAACGAATAGGCTGTTCCCAGAGTGCTGTATCAAGGCACCTCAGTGGGAAGTCTGTGGGAAGGAAAAAGTGTGGCAAAAAACGCTGCACAACGAGAAGAGGTGACCGGACCCTGAGGAAGATTGTGGAGAAGGACCGATTCCAGACCTTGGGGGACCTGCGGAAGCAGTGGACTGAGTCTGGAGTAGAAACATCCAGAGCCACCGTGCACAGGCGTGTGCAGGAACTGGGCTACAGGTGCCGCATTCCCCTGGTCAAGCCACTTTTGAACCAGAAACTGCGGCAGAAGCGCCTGACCTGGGCTACAGAGAAGCAGCACTGGACTGTTGCTCAAATTTTGCATGTCATTCGGAAATCAAGGTGCCAGAGTCTGGAGGAAGACTGGGGAGAAGCAAATGCCAAAATGCCTGAAGTCCAGTGTCAAGTACCCAGAGTCAGTGATGGTCTGGGGTGCTATGTCAGCTGCTGGTGTTGGTCCACTGTGTTTTATCAAGGGCAGGGTCAATGCAGCTAGCTATCAGGAGATTTTGGAGCACTTCATGCTTCCATCTGCTGAAAAGCTTTATGGAGATGAAGATTTCGTTTTTCAGCACGACCTGGCACCTGCTCACAGTGCCAAAACCACTGGTAAATGGTTTACTGACCATGGTATTACTGTGCTCAATTGGCCTGCCAACTCTCCTGACCTGAACCCCATAGAGAATCTGTGGGATATTGTGAAGAGAAAGTTGAGAGACGCAAAACCCAACACTCTGGATGAGCTTAAGGCCGCTATCGAAGCATCCTGGGCCTCCATAACACCTCAGCAGTGCCACAGGCTGATTGCCTCCATGCCACGCCGCATTGAAGCAGTCATTTCTGCAAAAGGATTCCCGACCAAGTATTGAGTGCATAACTGAACATAATTATTTGAAGGTTGACTTTTTTTTTTTATTAAAAACACTTTTCTTTTATTGGTCGGATGAAATATGCTAATTTTTTGAGATAGGAATTTTGGGTTTTCATGAGCTGTATGCCAAAATCATCAGTATTAAAACAATAAAAAACCTGAAATATTTCAGTTGGTGTGCAATAAATCAAATATATGAAAGTGTAATTTTTATCATTACATTATGGAAAATAATGAACTTTATCACAATATGCTAATTTTTTGAGAATGACCTGTATACAGTATATGAAACCTCTACAGACACCTACAGCAAGGTTAAAACTAACAGCAGGTCTGATAAAACAACACCGATTACCCTTACTGTACTATTACAGGAATAACCTTCACAAAGAACTGTAAACAATAGAGCTCCGGACGCCACGTGACCTATTCTGTTTACACCGCCATTTTGGCAGTAAAGAGGCCGTACGAGACGAGCGTGAACGGATGACGGCAGCATGAGTTTTAAGGCAACAGAGTTCACTGCGCACTTTAATTAAAAAGATATAGACCTGTACATAGCAAAACTTAATAGATTAAACATAACAGATCCCTATAATGCCCCCGGGGTGCTTTTCATGTGTATTAATAAAGGAACTTATAGCTTTCCTGAACTGCAGTATCCTGATATAACGTTATATAACTAACGTTACTTCATTAACTTTTCCTCGGCCTATTCCGGAGACTCTTTAAAGGCCTACAAAAGCCTGTTTTTTTTTTATGTTTATGGACAGTGTGTGAAAATGTGAGTTTATGTCCAATCATAAACCGGTGGGATAATGTATCTGATTGATATATATATATATATATATATAAACTGATATTAGTTTACACATTATCCCACCGGTCACAATTGTGACTGAACATAAAAAAAAATAATTTCATACACTTTCCATAAGCATTTAAAATGCTTTTAAATGCTTTCCTCCACCTGTTCTGGAATCCAGGCACACAGCAGCTGTCCACCATGTTGAAATAGTAATTGTTTTGAATTATTATTCGACCCGACCGCTATCGATAACGCAAAAGCCGCTCTGGTGCTCTCCTGGTTGACTGCCAAAATGGCGGAGTTTAGATTGCATGACGTCAGCCCCCGGAGCTCTATTAAAAGGATCTGATCAGACACACAAATAGTTTACAACTAAACAGCTGTGTGCCCTGAAAAACCTCAAGTTCACCATTCCCATATGAAAAATACATGTAGTAGACTTCTGTACTATAGTAAACTAGAGTAATAATCCTAGATACAATAGGTTTTTTTAAACTTACCATAGTAAAAATTAAAGAATACTATGGTTTATCAATTCACTAATATTACAGGATACTGAAGTGCATTAACAAAGTGTAGTAATCACTATTATACTAACATACTGCAGTAAACTCCAATTTACTACATCAAACACTACAATATTTGTCCATTAGGCCTTTCATAGATTAACCCCATTATCACAACACTGAACTGCCCAGATAGCAAAATAAATATGATCTCAATCTGGCATCATGAGTTATTTAACCATTAGCCATTAACTTTTAAACCCAAAACATACATAATACAAGCGGTTTAGTTATTGCTTGTTTATTTGTCAGACTAACGTTAGAAAGTCAATAGTTAATTCCTTATATATCCTTATACTCCTTATATTTTGTGAGGAAACGCTAGATAAAAGCTTACAAACGTGACCAAAGCTGTTTGTCTGTTTTATAACGTTAACTAATATAATATACTGTTTTATTGTTTATTGAGTTTTATCATCAATCTTACCTTAAGTGTCTTCAGGGTGACTTGCTGATTATCTCAGCCGGAAGAGACTCGGTCGGAGGTGGGGGAGGGTAGGAAAATGATTCCAATGATATTGCTTCTCTGTGTTTTTATTTTTATAGTTGTGGTGTGGACTTTGTTATTCCTTTATATTTAGATCTATTTTACAAACATATCTTTATCGTTATTGTCCTTTGTGTGAATGGCTAAAACACAGTGGTTAGACAAAACCCGAATTTACAAGGACTTCTCACCTTTCAGCCAATCAAAACCCGCGATTCCATTCACAAGTGTGAATATTAATGAGGAGGTGCAGTACCAAGACCCACCTGCAGGAGCGCAGTTCCGATACACACTCTTAACACAAAGTCCGATGATTGTGAACTATAAGGACTTTTGGAGAAAATTTGAATTTGAGCTCCTCCCACATGTAGAAGCACTTCTACGTTGTCTGAATTATGAGGACACTGACACTGTCCTCATAATCCAAAATGTCCTCGTAGTGTGGCGTGTATTCATACAAAATGTCCTCGTAAATCACAAAAACCCACACACACACACACACACACACACACACACACACACACACACACACACACACACACACAAATGACTGTCATTATGTTCCTATTAGGACTAAGCCTTTTGTTTGCCCATGTTTTTCTTTCATTAAGATCATAAGGGGTGTTTAATGTGAGTCCTAAAGGAGTACCATCACATTTCAAACAAGGACTCTTCATGTAGCTTAAGGAATCAATCAGCATGCGGCAACATCACCATAACTGTGCCATTATGACAAAATGATGAATGCTAATTGGTCTCTTTGGAATGTGTTGCTTACAAAAATGAGATGCGAGTCACCACAGAGCAGTAATGAAGAATTCATGCTGCGTCTTTGTGGCAAAAGGTCAGCCGCTAACGTTTGCGGCCACTCTCGCTCGCCTCCATTACCACTGCCAGGGCTGGAGCTGGTTTTTCCTCCATCTCTCATAAATACTTAACCTGCCCCCTCTCTGGATAGCTCAGCGCAGGACAGAGGCCTCGGATGGATGATGCCCATGAAGCCAGAGGACTTGGGGTCTGAATCTAAAATCGCTCTAGACGTAGCAGTGTATATTTTGTGTTAATTCACCTGCTGGGTCATCCAAGGCAGCACTAGCGCAAAGATAGCAAACTTAGCCTTGATCCGAGCCATAGTAAATTAAATGTACTATTTCTGCATTCAAGTCAACTAGAACAAGGGCACTTATTTTGGATGCATCTTTAAAGGACAGAGAATGCCACAGAAAGCATTCAAGAGAAGCAATGACTCATGTGCTGCACATTAATACCCCAAATTGTTGGTAGCTAAGTGTTTTGGGGACCAAAAAAAAAGAAAAAAAAAGCACTTATAAGAGACTAGCACAAAGAGCGTGGTAGAATAACTCATCTTTACCCCCAGAGACAAATGGATTTGCATTAAAGAACTCCCTTTGGAGATGGGAATGAAAATAGCAGACATTGAGGGTTTTTACGACCTTGAACCCAAAATGAAAATATGAAGTAGGGTTGTAAAGCCTTAAAAAGTTGCAGTATTTGTTGAGGCTCTCTCGGGGGTTATTTGCAACACCAATTATTACGATGTATACATTTTCCAATTTATCCATTTTGTTTATCAGTGCATTTTAAAATGGAAAAATCTTAATATTAAAAAACATTTTTAAAAGTTGTAATGAATTAAATTTGTATTGATTAAAATATATTATTTATTATTATTTTCTAAAATATTTTAATATTTTATATATTATACTACAAAACTATATTTTGATGAAAACATTACTTTGTTTACCCGAATATTAAAGAAAGTTGTGCATCAAAATCTTGTAATATTTCTTGAGGCTCTCTGAGGGTTTATTGACAACACTAAATATTAAATTTGTATACATTTTTCAAAATGTTATGACATTTTTAAATAAAAGTAATTACTCTTAATTTTTCTTATTTAAATTGTATAATAATTTATGTATTTATATTTTAATAAATACAAAATATTACTGTTTTATCATTTAAATATTTTATATTGAATAAACATAGTGAAACAACACTAACATTAACATTAACATTTTTATATATACTGCAAAACTGTAATTGACGGAAAACATTACACTGCAGTAATATTAAAGAAACTGCATATATCTATGCAAACACTTTCATGCAATAGCAGTCTTGGTCACTTAATCAAACTAACAGTGGGTAATGTTATTAAGCAATAACTATTTTCCATTAATTTTATTTTTATTTTATTTTTAATTTTTTTGCCAGACAACTGAGAATGTAGCATTTTAAAATATGCATTTTGTGTAATATATACATTTTCACCAGACCCCTGAACCCTCTCGCCACTTTCCTTATGCAGAGTAAACAAACAAACCAGAGCTATAGTTCCTAAAGCAACTGAATAATGCAAAAAAAGATGTGTGTGCTCTCACTGTGGCATCATTCAAGATTTAGTTACTGTATGCTTAAAATAAGAACTCTTAACTTATATAAAACTACTTAGAATGCAGCTAAGAACAAACCATGTTTGGATAAACATTTAAGTGTAACACATCTTGTCATTTGCATTCATGAGGAATGTTGTACTTCAGGACACAATCAGTCACAGACATTTTGTAGATGATACTTATACCAGCTGCCTTGCACTTTCAGCTTCCAGCTCAATCATGTTCAAAAAGGTCATGAAAAGTATGAGATAAAGTGAAATTCTATCATATAGCGCGAAACTGAAGTACACAGTGTTGTACTCAGGGGTCCTAAGTGTGCTGTGAGTGCTTTCTGAAGACATCAGTCCATTCCTTCATAATTATTTGTTGAAAAAATATCAAATGAAATAACATTCCATCTCCTCAACAAAACTGCATCTGGGAATATAAAAAAAACTGCCTTTGGATGCTTGCATTATGACTGTGTGCTCTTTGTGAATTTGTTTATTTGGAGCATTGCAATTGCGTCAGAAGTTATTTATTCAAATTAATTTGATTCAGTGATACAGTAAAGGAATATTTTTTTCTTAATGGGTTTCAGAAAAAAAAGTATTCGTTGACTAATTTCAGGAAGCTGAAGAACACTCAAAGACAATGAGAAAGAGAGAGAGAACATTATACCAAACCTCCTGAGAATTTCTCAGACATACTGCTGCTCTCTATAAATCTTTTCCTCTCCTCTTTTCCTCTCCATCATTCTCCTTCTGTAAGCCTCTGTTTCTGCCTCTTCATCTGTGAGTAATGTGTGAACACTTTTCCACACTACACCTCACTCATAATTAGTGCTAATAGGCTCACTCTGGCCAAATGAAAAACTCTCTTTCTCTGATTAAGAATGGTAAAGTGGGAAAAATCAGACCAGTTGGAGAAACCAAAGTGTCAGACTGGAAATTACAGGGCTTTGTGGTGATTTTAGGATTTCTTAAGGGAGGGCAATTAAGGAGCCAATATGCATGTAGAGAGGTTAAAAAGAGGATTATTACAAAGAGAACCACTCCAGATGAATTTTCAACATACTGTATAGAGTTTGATTAGATGTACAAACTTTAACATCAATAACAAAACATATGGGAAGTATTTTCTCCTGACTTTAAAAGTTGATAATCCTATTTATTTTGCTGTCCTATGTACAATATGATTTTTTAGTTGCATTTATTATTTAGCGGAAGCATTGTTGATCCATGCAGTCTATGACCTTTTCAGAACAGGCCTACAACCCATTTTTGTAAATGTGTATGAATGTGTATAATGTAGATGAATGTGTATAAAACTGACAAATAAATAAACAAACTAAGGAAAATATTCCAGACTGTGAACTGTCTTCATGTGGTAAATAAAAAACATGTCCAATAATGGCATGGTGTACATAAGTAAAAAATTTAAAAAAAGAGAAGTTTTTTATCTACTATTTTTTACAATTTACTTTTTATGCATGCATGTATGTATGAATGCATTTTTTATTTTATTATTATTATTAATTATTTAGAATATAAATCCTTTGTTACATTATAAATGTTCTTAGTTTCACATTTGATAAGCCTTTTTTTATTGCTTTTTCTTTCCTTGCTAAATATATACAGTATACACACACACACACACACCTTTGTTTTTGTGAAAAGTGGGGACATCCCATAGGCATAATGGTTTTTATACTGTACAAACTGTATATTCTATGGCCCTACACCAACCCTACACCTAACCCTAACCCTCACAGGAAACTTTGTGCATTTTTACTTTCTCAAAAAAAAAAAAAACTCATTCTGTATGGTTTATAAGAATTTTGAAAAATGGGGACATGGGTTATGTCCTCATACTGTACAGTAAGTCAGCCTCTCCTTGTAATACCTGTGTCATACCCATGTCATTATACAGAGTTGTGTCCTGATATGTCACAAAAACATGCCCCCCCACACACATTTTTTTTAAAGAACAGCATTTAGAATACAAATCGTATATCTATATATAGATAGATACAGTACTGCATAATTATTACAGTAACCTAATAATAAAAAAATAGATAAAGACATCTCAAAAAGAGGTTTAGAGGTTTGAACTCCCTTTGGAAACAATAATGGAATGAGAAAAACAGGAGGGGAAAGACAGTAGGAAAGGAGGTTGTAATTCCAATCCGAATCACCAACTCTCACATGAAAAATTTCCTGTCAACGCAGAACATTGGATTGGAATAGATTACTAGAATACTTGCAAATCCCTTTTGGCTTCGACAAGAACTCTCACTCCCGATTCCATGAAAAGAGCCTGCTGAGGGGTGACGATGGTGATGGTGGTGGAGGGGGTCTGTTTGAAGTGTTTAAAGCCTGTTTCTCATTCCTGATCCTTCATTATACCTCTCCCATATATATTACTTCTGACGGAATCTATTAACATTTCAAAATGGTAAGATTGACTTTCGAATGCTTCAACATTGGCAACATCACCTCTACAGCATTATGCGCAAGCTCCAAAAGTCCTACAGCGCCAAGCAGAATGTGCTGTCAATTATTTGATAGAGGAAATAAATAAATAAATATCATGGCACAAAGCTGCATGTTGCAGAGCGTGATTGAATAAGGCTGCTTTTGATACAAGCAAACGGATTCCTAAACCTTGCTAACTGCGGGGAGAGTTCTGAGAGGGAAGCCGAAGCACAGAGAAATATCTACATACTCCAGACGCAACGCACATGCAGGCCTTGTGCAAGCCTTCAGACTGACGTTAAAAGCTTCAGAAACTGTTCCAAACTTTGCCTTCAGCTCCCACTCGCAGACACGCACTTCTGTGAGTCCTCTCTGTCTCATGCTTCTCTCACTTGCTCGGAGAGCAGAAAATAAATAAATTAAACCATTTCAGAGTCAGAGATAGTCGTTTCGCTTCAGTGGATCATCTGTAATTGTCACAAATGACAGAATCATTCAGACATTTTCTTTTTTTGCATGCATGAATAACTCAAAAATGAAAAAGAGAAGAGGAAATGGATACTGGTAATTGGCTGTAATTGTCTTGTTTTTGATATGGGGAACGGTGCTTCTGCAGGTCAGATGGGTTTAAATGCAAATGCACAATGTTTTTCGCTTCACTTTAACTTTAAACCTGTCCCGCATAGCCACAGCCCATTGGTCTGGACTGGGAAGATTATTTCTCATTTCCTCTCTTGAAGAAGAAATTACCTTCTCTCTGAAGGAGAGAGAGAGTGACGTAGGAAGACAACTTGTGCTCAAGGTATCTATAATTCTTATATGTCATGGAGTATTTCACAGGCAATTTTTAAGTTTAGCAGCCTCACACGTATGCATGCATGAATGAATAACCATCTTTCTCTCTCACACAATCACATACATTTTCAATACATTTTTAGTTGTTTAACAGCACTGTCTGGTTTTAAGACAGACAAATAAACCCAGCATAATCCTTCAATATGTCAAACTCCTGAAGACTTCACAGGCAGCCACTTTATTTTCTATATTCCTGGTTTATCTTTGTCTTTGTCATCTTTTATTATCTTAGCCTCTTTATCCTGAATTTGAATCCTGTTGAATTCCTTTCAAGTTAACATTATTGTATTCTAAAAGGTCTGAGCCTCAAATGGTATGTTAATAATATAACAAATATATTAATAGCAAACATCTAAAAATCAAAGTTTCCGAACATATTTTCTTTGGCTTATGTACAGTTTCTATCATAAACCCATATTTAAAGGTTTTGTGAGATGTTTTTAAAATCCATTTTAACTCAGCATTTAAAAAAATGCAGTGCTCACTCATGTACACAAGTTTATTTCCACCATGGAATAAAAAAAATAAAGTAATTGTGACTTTTTATCTCAGAATTCTGACATTTTGCTCATAATAGAGAGTTTATATCTCAGGATTTAATTTTTTTCTTCTAAGAACTAAGAGTTTAGAAAAGAATTGTGATGGAGAAAAAGTATTTTATTCCATGACTGAATCAAGCTTTCATATGCATGAGACACATTACAATGTTAAAAAAAAAAGTCTATCTATCACAAGTGTCCATAGAAAAACAATGAAAAGACAGCGCAGTGGAGAGATGCATTCATTCAAAACCATAAAAACAGTATTGAGGAATAGTTGAAGAAAGTACTGCACAGAACACAGATGTCTCAAGACTCATATTTATGAGATGTGCCATTCTGGAAATAACAGAAATAGCTGAAATATTATGCACAGTTGCTACTGTAAACGCTAGGCATGCTTGACTTTTTATGGGTTTTCCTTGTGGAACCTAAGGGATGTGTCATATAATATCTAATATTAAACTCCCACAGTCAGTTTCTTCTCATTGATGCTTGATGTGTAATACACATGAAGAGTGGTTCTTCAGTCCAATGAGATTTCATTGTGGGTGGAGCTACTTGACTTGATGCCGCAAAACAATCAACATTGTGTAAGTAATATTTTTTTATAGTCAAAATGCTGCAATGGGAGACCAAAATTCATACTGCAAGACTACATTAAGAATGGATGTGATGCTATAAAGAAATTTCAAAATGACTGGTATTAAACAGGATGCTGTTATGCATTACATTATTAGCTGCAAATAGCTATTGACAAAACAACACAGACTTTATTATTATAAAAACACTACATTCAAGATAAATCAAATTCAGAATACACAACTTCAATGCATTCATATATGGAAAGAGTTCAAGAACCTGCTTTTTTGTCTTCGTACTGTTGAATGTGCTCGACTGCAAGTGTACACTTCTGCCTAAATGAACATTTTTCACCTTTTAATAGCAAAGCGTCTCATTTCACATTACTTTAACCATATTTCTACTACAACCCGAATTCCGGAAAAGTTGGGACGTTTTTTAAATTTTAATAAAATGAAAACTAAAGGAATTTCAAATCACATGAGCCAATATTTTATTCACAATAGAACATAGATAACGTAGCAAATGTTTAGACTGAGAAATTTTACACTTTTATCCACTTAATTAGCTCATTTAAAATTTAATGCCTGCTACAGGTCTCAAAAAAGTTGGCACGGGGGCAACAAATGGCTAAAAAAGCAAGCAGTTTTGAAAAGATTCAGCTGGGAGAACATCTAGTGATTAATTAAGTTAATTGATATCAGGTCTGTAACATGATTAGCTATAAAAGCTTTGTCTTAGAGAAGCAGAGTCTCTCAGAAGTAAAGATGGGCAGAGGCTCTCCAATCTGTGAAAGACTGCGTAAAAAAATTGTGGAAAACTTTAAAAACAATGTTCCTCAACGTCAAATTGCAAAGGCTTTGCAAATCTCATCATCTACAGTGCATAACATCATCAAAAGATTCAGAGAAACTGGAGAAATCTCTGTGCGTAAGGGACAAGGCCGGAGACCTTTATTGGATGCCCGTGGTCTTCGGGCTCTCAGACGACACTGCATCACTCATCGGCATGATTGTGTCAATGACATTACTAAATGGGCCCAGGAATACTTTCAGAAACCACTGTCGGTAAACACAATCCGCCGTGCCATCAGCAGATGCCAACTAAAGCTCTATCATGCAAAAAGGAAGCCATATGTGAACATGGTCCAGAAGCGCCGTCGTGTCCTGTGGGTCAAGGCTCATTTAAAATGGACTATTTCAAAGTGGAATAGTGTTTTATGGTCAGACGAGTCAAAATTTGACATTCTTGTTGGAAATCACGGACGCCGTGTCCTCCGGGCTAAAGAGGAGGGAGACCTTCCAGCATGTCATCAGCGTTCAGTTCAAAAGCCAGCATCTCTGATGGTATGGGGGTGCATAAGTGCATACGGTATGGGCAGCTTGCATGTTTTGGAAGGCTCTGTGAATGCTGAAAGGTATATAAAGGTTTTAGAGCAACATATGCTTCCCTCCAAACAACGTCTATTTCAGGGAAGGCCTTGTTTATTTCAGCAGGACAATGCAAAACCACATACTGCAGCTATAACAACAGCATGGCTTCGTCGTAGAAGAGTCCGGGTGCTAACCTGGCCTGCCTGCAGTCCAGATCTTTCACCTATAGAGAACATTTGGCGCATCATTAAACGAAAAATACGTCAAAGACGACCACGAACTCTTCAGCAGCTGGAAATCTATATAAGGCAAGAATGGGACCAAATTCCAACAGCAAAACTCCAGCAACTCATAGCCTCAATGCCCAGACGTCTTCAAACGGTTTTGAAAAGAAAAGGAGATGCTACACCATGGTAAACATGCCCCGTCCCAACTATTTTGAGACCTGTAGCAGAAATCAAAATTGAAATGAGCTCATTTTGTGCATAAAATTGTAAACTTTCTCAGTTTAAACATTTGCTATGTTATCTATGTTCTATTGTGAATAAAATATTGGCTCATGTGATTTGAAAGTCTTTTAGTTTTCATTTTATTAAAATTTAAAAAACGTCCCAACTTTTCCGGAATTCGGGTTGTAATTAAAAGAGCAGAAAAGAGAAGGATAAAGCATGAGATAAATTAAGAAAAGAGCAAGTTAGAAAATGTTTGACATTGCTGCTTTGTTATTCAAAGCACGCTGTTATTTCTAGATTACTGACTGCAAATGTCAAAGGGGAAAAAAGGGATTTGTAAGCAGGTAAGACCCAGTGTGCTGTTGTGCAGGTGGGCATATATGTCATATGTTCGTCTATAAAAAGGTTTAGTGTAAAAAGTTGGCCCAAGGGCATTTTAAAGGTATAACACATAGATAACAGAACACATGCTGTGAGGTACGCACTCAGCGGCAAGTCTTCAACAAACACTTTCAAACTGTAATGTCACTTCAAGGTCGGAGCACTAAATGTGTCAACATGTCATTTCGGCCAACACTCACTCCCACAAACTGAATTAAGGCTAATCCACTAAATGTCACAATGTGGCCTTAAATCCAAAAGACCATGCTTCTGGTCACCTTTGTTGTGTTGGCCATGAATCTTGCCCTGGTCCAATTCAAAACCTCAAATAAAAGCTCAAGATTGCTCAGAACTTGACTTTCCCATAGACCTCTGTGCACTCTTGGTGGAGGACTTTTAGGGTGAGTGCTCACTTGTATAAGAGTGTTGCCAGGGGAAATCACTACAATTGTCATGCATTGAGAGCTGCTCTGGCATTTAAAAGGAGCTCCTGAGACCGACGACAGTAACTTAGAATTTTCAATCAGCTTCTGAAATAAACTCTCCTCATGCTGGCAACGGAGTCAAGAACTCAGCCTTCACCCTACGCCGACCTCACACTTACACGCACACACTCCAAATCTCACTCTCCTGTTCTCCAGAGGAAAGTGGTATGATGACAATGGCCTATATTCAAACTCTCTGCTCCGAAATCAAAGACTTCAGAATAATAATGATTAATATACTAGAGTTTTGAAGATATCACCTTATTAAGTATTTTGGGAATGTTTTTATGATTTCTATTCAGGTAATCTAGTGAGCACTACAAAAACTATGTCAAATGATTTCATCATGTGAAATGCCACAATGAAGGTTTTGCCAAATTCCCTTTTTTGAACATGATTTTGCATTATGATTCATGATGTGAATGCTTGACCCGGAGTCCATAAATGGTTCATCCAAACCATTTTGCAATGGTTTAATAATATGCCAAATGTATGTTAAAATTACACAGACATTGCATCAGTGTTGCCAATGCATACCGAAAATGGTCAGAAATTAACCAGGGGATGAGGCTCTGCACATAGAGTAACAAAACTGCTCCAAGAAAGTAAGTGATTTTGTTTTTAATTTGAAAAATGTGATTAATGATTAAATAATTGTTGACAGATTGATAGTATTGAAAAAAAAAAATTCTGCCTTTTAGTAATCTGTCTAAACATTGGGGCTGAATAGTTATGGCATGCTATTGGGATAGGAAGATTTCTTAAAATAAAGTTAAATCAAAACAGTTAACCTTGAATTCAGTGCACTGAACCAAACTCCCAGAGAACCAAGTGCTAACAAAACTGTAGTACTTGCAGTTGATAAGGGTCTGAAAACTTTTACAAGAAACCGCAGGTCATTTCTTTGTTGGTGCATCTTAAACTTCCAAACACTGCAAAGTTAAAAAAATTCCTATTATCTATTAGTAAGCATCACAGGAAGCCTTATTCTCTGAGGTCAGACTTTCACAGTGGGTTTATAGAGCCAAAGATCATCACAATCATAATGTAATATCCACCCTAGTACATCAACATAGCTGGGGAGTCTCATTGTAGTAAATAAACAGCTTACTTTTCAATCTTGCTGTTCTCAGATGATTTTTTAAATAACGGGGTGGTTTCTCTATGACTCTAGTACCCCGCTGACAACATAAAACTCCAGAGTGGTGCTCTGCCCTATCTATGACCCCTCTACATCACCTAAAGGTTGTGACACCCTTTTAGAAAGCATGGGGGCAGGAAGAAGAGAATGAAATAATTCATATACTCTGGTACACAACTATATTCTACCCTACACAACTACAAGACACCAGATAGGATATGGAGAGTTAGAAATTGCTAACACATCTGTTAAACTAATAGCTCACTCAGGAAAAAAAAAAGTAATTCCTTACATGTTCTTGCATGATTAGTTATCCTCGTCCATTTTTCACACAAAACTATCATACAAATTCAGAAGACTATAGCATACAGACCATTTTTATGATACTTTTATGGCGCTTTTGTGTCCTACCTATCATAGAGGTTTGAAACAACATCAGCAACCAGTGGATCAACTGCAGTGAATGAGTGCTGTTAGAATGAGAGCCCAAACAGTCACAACACCAGTCCATCAATTACTATCTTGTGAAGTGAAAAGCTGTGTGTTTGTAAGACAACAATCTATCATTAAAGCATTTTAATTTTTTCTTCAGATTCTGACCACAATACCGCTTCATAATAATGCTTCCCCAAGTGAAATAGTCTTTCCCTGTTGTCCTCTCACATCAAACTTTACTGTTTTCGCTTCTAAGATCCATGCATATTTCTTTCTTAATTTACACAAACTACATTTTCACTTAAGAAAGCAGCAATATGGATTTGTTTTTAGCTGAATTATTCCATTAAAGAATAATTACAGACTTTATCTAAAAAAAACAACCCAGTTACTCTGACTCGGACATGCACAGCCACCTCTCAGCCCACTGTGGTAGAAACTGGAGAAGTTGCTGATTAGATCAGAGTTACTCACTCCAAAATGAGTCATTCAGACCACTTGGCAAGAATGCCAACACATCACATGCCTTTCATTCTCCACTGCCCCTAATCAAGAGCCCTGTTCAGCAGATGGGTGCAGGCAGGGGGCTTCCCACGAATAGAGAAGGGGAATTGCTTAAATAAGATAAGCAACAGTATGGAGGCCCTTGGCATTACTCTCTAATGAGGGAGAATTGAGTCCTGCAGGCTTTATGCGAAAACAGCTCGAGGAAGATTGAACAGAAAGGTTTTTCCAAGACCTTTCCAAATGAACTAAGGGGAGGTAATGCTAAAGGTGAATTAACCTTAAAACCTTAGTTTCAAAGATAATGGCTATAGTTTATTCCAGAACTACGGTTGACGACAACTAAAAATAATAAAAAATACAAAACAGTGATGAATGTAACAAAGAATACAACATCACTTTAAAAGAATGCTAAATAAGTAATTATTATTCACAATATCCAACCAAACAAGATGATAAGGTCCCGGACTCTGAACTGACACTCACTATATATATATATAAGCTGACAATAAAATATTGTTTTGTATATCAACCCAAAACTTTCACTGTGAAAAAAACAGTCCATTATAACTTAGGTCTCGAAACATGACAAACACAGCAACAATATTTCTAAAGTCATTTGAGGTCATTTCATCCAACACAAGATGGAGGCAACTGGTTTGCATGAAATGAGAGAGCGTGAGTCTGAGGTGTGATATTAAGAAATTAAAAGTAGCGTTAGGTTTATGTATGCATGAGCAGTCTGATATACAGTGTAGCTATAAAAAAATATCTGACTGTGGGATGATGCAATAAATCAGTCAGGATCAAGCATTTGTAAAGATCTGAATTTAAGTGATCGTTATAAGCATTGTATTTTAACTTGTGACAGTTTGGTAAGAAACACATTTGGTTGACAACAGCTATTAAAAGTTTGGAGTATTGATATCTGAAAACTGCACAGAACAAATTTTGTTTTCTTTTGGTTCAGAAATGTCAGCTTAATTTAAATCTGACAACAAATGAGCTGTATCAAGAAAAAGCAAAACAGGAGGACTTTTCTCTGTTTCAGTAATAGCATTATTTGTGCCTTAAACTACATAATTCTTACTCACTTTATATTTGTACAAGTTACTAATCCGTTTCTTTGCAAATGGATTCGAAAATTCATGCATAATTTGCTTAGTGGATTTTAGCATTTAAGTCTATAAATGGAAGAATATTTATCAAATAAGTAAAAATAGCTCTTTTATTTTATTTTGTAGTTGTATTTGCTCTTGGTTTCATAAAATCATGCCTTCAAGTAGATATACTGTCAAAACTGTAATAATGATTTTTATTTTATTTTTATAATGTATTCATTACCACTGTGCCAACTACAAAATGAACTAGAAAAGATTGTCTGATAGCTTTATATACTAATTTATCTTCGCCGCAGAGACATACTGTACGTCTGTTTACATAAAATGCAGACACTATTGCAGATTACAAGCTTTTGGCATAGAAATGCGACCACGTTAAGAATAAATCAACTAAGAAATGGTTCCTCAAAACACATTTATTGTCGCATCTAGACTTTTATTTAGCAGACAAGACATATCTGAGGGATTCTATACTCATTTATCCATGCAGCTGGCAGGCTTCAATTTATGGTTAGCTATTTTGAATATCAGCATTTTTAGTCTCCAACCCCAATAAACTCTTTACTGTAAATCTGAATGAGCTGATTCGGTTTAGTAGATTATTTTTGTCATGTGCTTCCCAAGAGCACTTCAAGTGTGGAGCTTCTAAGAGCAAGCCTAGGGGGAAAAAAGTGCTGGGAGATTTTTCGGAGGGTAAACATCTGGGGAACATACAGTTCTTTAGCAATCACAACAACATGACAGCCTACTAAGATAAAATCACAATACCCTCTTAGTTTGAAATATCAGCACAGATTACTGTTGTAGTCTTCACAGTCTCAGCGCAATACATCTGCATTCATGACAAATGTGCCACAAGTATTTTCCAAAAGCAGGTTTAATTAATAACCTGTGCAGGATTTTTACAAAAAAAGAATACATCATAAAGAAATCTTACTTATCTTGCAGAGTTATTAATCATCAGCGTTAAACATATGGTACCTTTCATTGCATTCCGTTGTAATTATGGTGCAGATTATTTTTCATTAGGCATCACTCCCATCACAGATGGAACAAGCACATATTTTGAGCATCATGAAGCTTAAAGTACTTTATATCACCACAAATAACTCGGGAGAAGGATTTACTATCTTTACAAATGGAATTACAAAGATTTAATGCTACAAAATGCTCATCTTATGGAAGTTTAGTTTTAATAATTTTTTAAGCCTAGGGTTTTACCATGTTCAAATCCATTTTTTAATGCTGTTCAGCCCAGGCTGTCTCAAGCGTATACTGCAAGAAACCATGGATGAGCCATAGGGTTTTTTTTCTGTGGTTTTATTGCTACAGCAAATGCTGGCTGCAATGAATTCAGAGTCACAGTGTGATACCTGCTTTCTTGTTTGAGGTTTGAGCCAATGTTCCTAGAGCTCAGTCTTCTGCCTGCATGACTGACCTCCACATGACCCATGTTCCTTTCTATCCATGCTTTATGCCTATTTTCTTAGTTAACCAGCTTAGGACTGATGGCCAGATATAGACAGACATAAAGATAATGCTTTTCATACAACATTCCAGTAAACAGTGTAATCAGTGAGGTGCATAGGAGTGCGGGAAAAAGCAACACTACTGATGCAACAGACCTTGAGAGATACTCAGGGACATACTGTTAATAGAGCAGAAACAATGGCAAATGTATGTATAGAAGGATGATTCAAAGATCAAATTTATTGGAATTGTCAAAGTATTTTCAATCTGAATGACATTCTCCTGCAATGTCCTGGTGGATTATACATGTTTTTAAGAAATCTCTTAAGCTCTCATCAAAGAAATGGCTTATACATAATGACATTCCTTAGGGACTGCATACACATTTAAAAGGGTCTAGAGTGTGATGGAAGCACCAGAAGCTACAACAATTATAAATGTCTTGCTGTAGTAATATATGACCTAAATTACACATAGACACCGTGGATCTGCTTCTTAGTGCTTCCAATTGAACATAATCATCTTGTAGTCAAATTGTTCACGGCACATTTTTTGCTGCCAAACCAGCAAAGCCATAAACACCCCTGATGTTAGACTGAGTGAAAAACTAAGGCAGCCTTTTGTTTAACGAGCCACAAGTTAAGCATTAACTTTGTGGAACACGAGAATGTGTTACAGTACAAACAAAACCAGAATAACAAAGAACCACACTCAACAGCATTTAATTGTTAACTTTGCTTGTCTCTGAGCATTTCACGATGCTGACACTTTAACACACACTAACTGCTTTCCCTCCAGAGAAGCAAAGACAGACGCTCTCTGATCTGAGAACAGGGGATCAGCGCGTCTGTCAGGAGCTGTGGAAGAATAAACAACAGGAGCAAACTGGTTTTGAACGATGAAGGGGGGCAAAGGCTGTTATGTTGTCAGAGGAAATGGAATGTGCCGATCTGCCTGCATTTCCTCCTGCTTATTCTGCTGACAACAAAATAGAACCTTAGCCTGGGAAAAATCATGGTGTTCATTTTAAACATACAGATGGGCATAACCGTTTCAGTGAACATGGCCCCTTTTGCTTTTTATGAGGCTAGGAAATGTAAAATGCTTATTAAGATAGAGATATTAGGTTGTGCAAAATTCTGAATTGAAGAATCTGCTCTCTTTTAATCTATGAGGTAGAACTGGAATTGGCCACTCTCTGCAGAGCTTAACTAGAATTTGAATGAGGAAAAATCTACATTGATAATGTATTCTGGGAAATGAATATGTTTTCCATCTTAGTCCAGAAAATGTCATTATAAGTTATCTGTCTGTCAGTCTGTCTGTATGTCTAACTTTCTAAATTCAAGGCTTTTAAAACTTTTTTTTTCAAAACTTTCAGACAACACTTTGTCAAGCCAGCTTTCAAACTAAATTAAATTTAAATTAATTTATTTACATTCCAAAATAATTTGATATTTATATTATATAAACAAATAGAAATCCTGCATCCATTAGGTTTGCTATATTAAATTGTATTGAAATTAAGGAATTTAGTTGAAATTCAAAAGGCTTTGATTGGTGAACAACCCTACAAGATTTACCTAGGAAGATGCTTCTTCACGATCCACCTTAACCAGAGCTTGCACGTTAAAAAGTCAAGACAGGTGTCAGAGAAAAACTCAGTATAGTGATTGAAGGTAAACAAGTGCATTGACCAACAACTGGCAATATAATTATTGCTGAAAAGCCAAACAGAAAACACCAGTTACCAGTTCCTGTCAGCACTTAGTCAAGTTGTTCACTCATCAACATGCAGAAAGCTACAGCTCAGCTGGATCGCCTAAAATGCCATCTTGCTGTTTTTTCCTCTGACACTTTCCATTTGGCAGATGATATGAAAATGTATTTAATCATTGGACTGGCCTCAACCCAAAGCTTATAATTTAACAGCCTCTGTTAGTCTGACATACTTTCTCAGAAGAAAATGTCAATCTGCTAAACCTCCTTGCACCACCTCAGCCTTTGCATTAACCCTTCTGTCTGACAGCTAGTTATTAGCTCATTCGCTCCGATTGACCAGTCATTTTGAACTCTCGTTTTTCATTAGTTCCTCACCAGGCTTTCTAATGGGTCTGGTGGCAGATAAGCACACAACTCTGGGATAGAAGCACAGCAGGACAGGATATGACAATGTGGGCTTGGGCCCTATAAAGGTTCAGCGATGGTAAGAAAAATCTCATATGAAATGCCATCGAAGCTAGCTGGCTCATAACAGGAAACCAGTCCTGATAATAGTTATTTGTGCAGTGATAGGGCGTAGGGCTGAGAGCACATTCCTCTCAGATAAAGGCTCAGGGAGCACAGCCTTCTAATAGTATCAAAGTGTGGAAAAAAGAGGGGGTGAGTAAAGATGGCAGCGCTGAAAGCAGAGAAGAGGACAATGAACTGTCAGTGAGCTGCTCCATCAATAGCACAGTGTTGTGGGAGTTCTACAAAAGGGCCATACGGGAAATGTGTGAAAGAATTGTCAATACCCTCTCTTCACCCGATGTGGGAACACAATCTATAACATCACCTCAAAAACACAACTCTTTCTTGCAGGTCTAAAAAAAGGATCTGTGGTGTCCTGTGAGAGTGAGGATTAAATTGTCATTTTGGCATGGAAGCTGAACTCACTGTACGGTCAAAAGCAGGGTCAGGGCCCTTAAAGCACAGGCACAGTTTGGAACGCTACCCTGCTGCACTCAGAACCTGTGACTCACTCTGACTGTAAGAGATTGACTGGCAGTGTTATTGATGTGTGACTGTGACAGAGAATTTAAAAGGGTCATATGACGTTGCAAAAAAAGAACATTATTTTGTGTATTTGGTGTAATGAAATGTGTTTATGCATTTTGAGGTTCAAAAACACATTATTTTCCACATACTGTACATTATTGTTTCTCCACTATGCCCTGCCTTTTTGAAACGCCTTGATTTTTGTATGGCTTAAAATTTTTATTTCATGCCAAAATCATCAGGATATTAAGTAAAGATCATGTTCCATGAAGATATTTTGTAAATTTCCTACCATAAATAAATAAAAATATATATATTTTTTTTTTGTGATGACAGCACTCAAATTCCACGTGTTTATGTAAAATTTATAAATCTATAAAATAAAGCATTATGTGATTAGGGTAACATAATGAGCACCCTAGAAATTAAACAGAATCCAGTAGGTTTTGTATAACTTAAGGTTTTGTTAAACTTTTGTTCATTATTATTATTATTATTATTATTGTTATTTTCAAAGTTTAAATGAAAAACAGATTTTCAATAGTCTGAAGCTTTTGGTCCCCACAGTATATATTACAATGCTCTTCCACTTTTCTATGGAATAATAACAGCAAAAGGAGCTCTTTTAGGTAAAAACTCTATACCTGTTAGGGCAGAAGATAGATTCAAGTGTGTTTATCTGTATGCTTGCAAAAGGGGTTCATATACACCAACTGCTAAACTCATATAGAGGGAATGATTAGTTATCTTGGCAGCGTTTTATATGAAGCCCATAAAATACTGCTTTCTCAAAGCCTAAGCCTTCAGCTGGATATATTGAATGCAAGACTGCCACATGGTCATTGTTACCAAAAGCCATTTTTCTCCTAGTTTCTATTCCTCCGCTGCTCTCATCCCTCTTTCCTCCTCTTCTTTGTTTGTGCTTGACTTGTTTTCCCTGGTGTTCTTATATGATTACAGCGTGCTTGTTTACTGCAAATATGGCCCATCTCTCTTTTTTGAAGAAAAGTGAAGAAGTCCTGTGGATATTGTGTGTTGTCCCTTTATTTCTCTCACATAATTCTCTTCCATTTCTTTTCTGTCACTCTCTCACACATGCACTGCAAGTATTCACACACTTGACACCTAGGTAGGTGTCCTGATGTACGCTGTATACCTGAGTGTGTGTTTATGTGTATTTATGTGTACCAAAGCATCAAGATTCTTTCAGGGTTCTCTACATCTGCCTTTCAAAAAGATTCTCTCTCTCTCTCTCTCTCTCTCTCTCACACACACACACACACACACACACACACACACACACACACACACACACACACACACACACACACACACACACACACACACACACACACACACACACACACACACACACACACACACCGTAATACACATAGGCAGAGCATCTATACATATTAAACACGCATGCAGACTACATAACCACAGATGGGTGTATTACTGAGACACAAGGGGAATCCATTTCATAGGTGGATAATTGGATCTGTCTTTGCAGAATAATTCTAATCTAAATCATTGCAACTTCAAGCCTGCCACTCGAGTGCCTTGTTTGTGTGGGGTATGTGTCTGCGTGTGGTATATTATGGTCGTGTCGATACCATGTATGTGTGTGCATGTGTTATTGCATGTGTGCATGTGTTATTGCATGAGGGCTGGAACTTAATTACAGTAAATAAACTCTTGATTATGAATGGCTGGACGATGCCGCAAGAAAATTACTCAGTCACTTGGCTGTCCGAGTCTCATGACAGCTAGTGTGTGTTATATATGTCCCTGTGTGTGAGAAAGATAAATGGAGGATTCTGAGGACCACACAGACCAGACAGAAAAAACAGTTTCTATCCTATCATATAGATTCAGGTCATGTTAATGGAATATTCCAGGTTCAATGCAAGATATGCACAGTCCACAGCATTTATGGCATAATGCTTATTACCATAAAAAAAATTATATTATACCCCCTTTTATCTAAGAAAAAAGAAAAAGAAAAAAAATCTGTGTTACGGTGAGGTACTTCGAACTGAATGGGGACAATTTGTAAATAGGTAATCCTTTTCCAATAATGTTTCATCTGTTAGTTAACAACATTAGTTAACATGAACTAACAGTGAAAAATACTTCTATATAATTTATGAATCAATACTAATTTCAATATTTGCTAATAAACTATTAGAATAAAAAGTAGCATCTATTTATTCATTTTTAATTGTATATTTTTAAATATATATAATTGAATCTGAATAAGCTACTGCTTTAATAAAGTGTTCTTGCTTTAACTTGTTTTGACAGAGCTAATCAAGCATTCAGAAACCACATGTCCTTATAATGAATCTCTAACCTTTCCATATCTATTTCAAGCCTAGATTTACTATTGTTATATTTGACAAATCTGCCAAACCCTTTGGGTCTTGAAGGCTGCGAACAACACAAACAGCTGAAATATTATAAGCCTCTGAGCAAAGGTCTAAGTTTTTCATGAGGGCTCTGAACCAATCGCCGTGAGGAGGGCAGGTTCTGTTGGTCGGGGCGGGGTTTTCTAGACTATTTAAAGTGCGGCGGTGCAAAGTGTTAGAAAATCCAGTGTACCTTGGAGGACACGTAAGGGGGAGGAAAACGTGTTTTGTTTTGGAGACCTTGCGGGATACACACAGCGCAAGCACCGATGGAGAGAAAGGACCATTAGCCATAGTCCTGGGGAAATACGCAGGTACGCGTCCGTTCGAGGCGTTATGTTGTGAACTTATTAACAAAAGCTTAGTGAGCAGCTCAACATTGACTCAAAGATTGCGTCTTTGTGCCGCGCTCTTCGCGACTGGCTTGTTTACGCGCCCAGGTGCGCGTGGTTTATTGTGTTGTGAGGTGACCTACTATGGCTGTGTACCTAGACAGCATTTTTGGGCGCGTCAGAATAATTCCAACCCGCCTCTCTAGCATGACACTCACATAACCCTTTTGTATTTCAGAAGCAGTATTCCATGTCTCTTCTCTGCCCTGTTATTGATGGGAAACCAACTGGACCGGATCACCCACCTGAACTACAGCGAGCTACCCACCGGGGATCCATCGGGCATCGAGAAGGACGAGTTACGTGTTGGCGTGGCGTATTTCTTTTCCGATGAGGAGGAAGAACTGGACGATCGATCGCAGTCTGACAGCTTTAAAGACAACAACAGCCCGAGCAAAGACGGCCCGGTTGCGCTCAACGAGATCGAGTACTCGGCGTTCTGCTGCCAGGAATGTATATACTCCAAACTGCGAGAGAACGAGGACCTGAATGTTTATTCGGTGAAAACTTTATTGACCATGTGCAAACCCGGGGATCTACTGGAGTTAGTGGCCAACGCACAACCCCCGCACTGGGCGATATTTGAAGGGGAGGACCAGGTTATTCACCTCTACAAGGGGGAAATCCGCAAGGACAGCTTGTTTGAGATCAGCTGCGGTCGGCAGGGCAGGATAGTGAACAATCGGTACCGCTACCGACCGCTGCCAGCTGATTTGGTGATGCAGAACGCGAGCGGGCACGTGGGGCTCAGCAGCGGCGAGATTTGCTGGACAAACTCGGAAAGTTTCGCAGCCTGGTGCCGTTTCGGAAAGCGGGAGTTTAAAGCTGGCGGGGAGGCGCACTCGGTCGAGCAGCGCTACTTTCTGAAGGTGCACCTGTCCGAGAGCACCGCGCACACGCTCATGTTCCGCAGCCTGGAGGAGATGATACGCGAGAGACGGCGCGTGGACGCCAGTGGCATTCTGAAGGAGCTGTCACTGGTGACCGGCAAGGAATGAGCGCTTGGGACTCTCTGCATGCCTTGAGCAAGGGCTGCTTACCTTTATTTCAGGACTTTGGGAGGGTTGTGCGTATTTGTGTGAACATGTTTTGTCAAAGACAACGCCCCTTTTGGTTGTGGTGTGATGGCCCCACTATAGTCACCCTGTACCTTTAAAATGGAAAAAGATAAAACATGAGGTGTGCCCTCATCACAGATTGCCCATGAACCGATACAGCCCCCTCAAATTCGCACCCGAGCCCTGCTGCGGCAGATGGTGACCACGATGCGTTCACATGTCTGTGGCAAGCCGTTTTGACATTTATTCATTAACACTAACATTTGTTTTTGTTACTAATACTCATTATTCATCAGGTAATTCTGATTTGACTTCTGTTTGAACTACAAAGAAGCCATTCTGACTAGGCTAGTCATTACATATAAGTGAAAAATCAAATGCTAACAGTATGTAAAATGTTAATGTAACAGTTGAGATCAATATCAATAGCTTTTAGTACAGGGCTATTCAACTGGCAGCCCGGTTGCCCAATCCGGCCTGTCGATCATCTTCATTCGGCCAGAGGGAAGAGTATGCACAGGTCACTCATATGCCTTGAATTGTTTTAGCACTAATTAGTTTGTCCACAAGGTGGCAACACTGGCCCAGGCCGTTTTTTCACAGCCAAGAAAGAAAAGGAAGAGACAGAACAACAACAACCTACTAGAGACCACGATATCAATAGACGCAGCGTTCACAAGCGTTTGTGTGAGGGTTATAAGATATCCACGATTATAGCTTAAACGAAATAAAGACAGCATTATCTGTCATAACTTCTGGTGAGAAATAGTGTAGATGCTGGACGAAGATGATTATCGGAGTTTGAAAGGCTGCACGTTCAGCTTTTCGGATTCACTGAGCAATTAGCGATTAAATCCAATTAATCATGATTAATTACAGAAAAATGTGTGTAAATTAGTTTTTTTTAGCGACTTACAGACAGTACTAATGTTTTTATAGATTTTGGTGTTGGTAATATTAGTTTATTTTACTCCTGAATATGCATTTATATTTAATTTCTAATTTTATAGCCCTATCCCCTATTTTCAATTAAATAATCTATCCCTCAAATTAAATTAATTGAATAGCCCTGTTCTAGTACCTAATGAATGGTTACTAGTCAAGCTGGACTCGGAATAGTTCATATCGGAACCACAGATCCTAAATGTGTACCATTGGATATTTGCTTGTCATTATTAAAATTGTGACAGTTGAATGAATAATTAGGGTATAGTGAAATCAATAAATACACTAGTTGCTATTGGACTACTCTATGTAAAAAAAAGTACTGAAAGTAAAGTTAAAGGAATAAAGGTAAAACAGCTTGCCACATGTCTCCTATTTGACTTAACTCCAGAGCTTTAATATTAAATGTGGAGCTCGGTTATTGCATATCTGTCCAGCTGCATTAGTTCCTCTAAACCCCTACAGGCGACAACACGTGAGCCTTTGTTTTCATTCTGTTATTAACAAACGCAGCGAACATTTTTCTGTTTTTGGAGTCCATATTTTTGTATTTCAGTTAGTTCGTAAAAAAACAACTGTTTTTATTTAAATAAACGTAGATTGCCCTATGAAAATTGGGTTGGTCTCTAGCTCTTTTTCATACTGTTTTGCCTGTGTACAAATGCAATAAGCGAGCACGTGCTGGCTGAGGTAGGCTCACGCGAGTGCCTAACCGATGCATTATAATTCACACATCAACCTTCTGTAGTGTTCACTGTATCGATCATTACTTCATTTGATTTTTGATGGATTTATTTCACGCCAGCAGGGCAGTCGTTTGTTATCATTGCTGCATTAGTAGGCTATGCCTTGTGGGCAGCTGTTGATGTATGGAGACACTGTCCTTTTGTTCTTGGCTTGTTATGGACAATGATCATCAGCAGCGTGTTTCTAACTTTGACTCATAGGAGACACTTTTTATTCTATATTGCGTCTGTTACTTTAATTATACATAAAATGTTTTATGACTGCTCCGCTTGTGGTCCAGAAGCCATACATCCTAATTAACTGCAGTCTCCAGTTTTGGCTGCAAGGTTTGCATTAAGTAATGGGAGAGCTGTGTATACGTGTGTGTCTGTGCACATAGATGCTCTCTAGCACCAGTAAATATGGTCATGCTCTGTTTGTTTTCCTATTAGAGGCTGTAGGCTGCAGCTGGGATCATTTATGCTTTATGTTCAGTGGGGCTTGATTGGGCCACAGGTCTGTGTGGCTGGACCCTTTACAGAGCTTGTGCTGGCCAACACTAACAAGTCATTCTGAAAATCATACTGGATAATGCAAAGGCCGAAGTCCATTTTTAGAAGGTTTACCTTTGTGCTGCAGGTTATGACTTTGTCAAGCACCAATGCATTTATGGATTTACACATTGAATCAATGATAATTTTTGCCTTTCCGGTTAATAATCTAGTTGAATATTTACTAGATTAGGCTAGTTCATGTAGTGTGTGTTCAGCATATTCATTTCACATACACTCTTTACTGCTTATTCTTTGTGTGACTATTCCAGGCCAGGCTGTTAATCATGAATCTACATTATGCACAACACATTGTGTCAGGTGTGTCAGTTTGAGCCGTTAATATGGAAAGCGGGGCGTTTGTATGAATGAAAACAAGTGGAACAGGTTTCTAACGGCTGGGAAAGATGTCAGATGAGTTCATCGTAGATGTTACAGACAAATTCACTAAATGACTACAGCAAATTTTACATCCACAACCCAGTTTAACTAAATGATCAATATGATGAAATAGTTTTGCATTCATTGACTTGTTAAGTGAATTATCACTCCGTTTAGTGCAAATTCACTCAAAAGAGGCACATTATGTTATTTGTCTGCCCATGGAAAACAGGCATTAATAATGTTATTAAAAAACAGATTTAAATACATTTTATATTCATTATAGCATATGTTATTCATAAAATTACAGATAAAAAAAAATTATAACCAGACTTTTATATACACAGGTCAAAGACGTTAAGATGTCCGCATCAAGAAAAATGTACAAAAGCGATTTTGTGTCCATAGAAAGCACATTAAATGTAAGTAAAATGTCTACTTTTAAGGTTTTAAATAAGTTTTTGGAGAATAAAATGTCAAAATTTGGTTGAAATAATGTTTCATTGTCATTCAGTGTAACACAATATTTATGCAAAAATTCAAACAACATGCTTATTTTGACGTGTACATATTAAAATATCTAAATGAATAATGGAGCATACTAAATTTTATTGTGTTTTAAATTAGTACAAAATTCTTACTGACAAATGGGCAAAACCAAGGATAGTGGCAAATGTTAAAAATGTAAAATTACAACTCATTAGTATTTGGGGTGAAAGTAATTAGTCTTTTAATATGTAATAAATTGATTTTTGTTGTAAATATGCCTGACAAGATTGTTACACCGAATGACATTTTACTGGGTGTCTTCTGTAAATCAGGGCAAAATGTATGATATTTATTTTTTGCTCAGAAAAACAAAAACAAAATGGCAATTAAATAAAACAGAAAACTTTTTGCATTTTTTGGGGGGGGGAAACTACAACAGTTTAAAGCAGTATTACACTTTTTTTTTTATGCTTAAACACTTTTTTGTCTTTGACCCACATACTGAAATCAAGCACATTTACATTGGTCCAAAAATTATGTAGAATTACAGTAAAGTATGTCAGATCTTGGTATTCTAAGCCATTTTCAACCACATAAAAACTTAGTATTGAGCTGCAAGCCTTATTAGTATGTACTTTGACACTGAATTGACAAGTACAGTTGAGAAACACCAGAAACACTCATTTTCCCGTTCTCTGAGCCTGACAATCTGTCACCTGTACCAATAGCTTTTTTTCTGATGCTGAAATTTAGGATAGTGGGGCATCGGGCTATATGTGGAGAATGAGGACAGGAGTGAAGGAGCGATGGGCTGTGGGAGTAGATGTTGCCAACATGAGCTGAACAGAATATCTTTAGCCTGAAACAAAATCTGCATCTCAGTGATATGCCATATGTGTGCCGTCCTGTTTGTGTGTGAGTGTCTGTTACTGGGGAAACCTCAGCCAGTCATTTAGCTTGCATCTACTGAATATGGTTTTACTTGAAGCCTGGAGAGAAGATGTGGAGTCTCTTTAAAGGAAAGCTTGTTGTTTTTGCTTGATTAAAGAACTAACAATAATGCATTTGCTTCTGCTGAGGGAGAGTTATACATAGCATCTGTACTCCACTGAAATCCTGCCCTTCTTTCAGACTCGTTCGGACATTCATTTATACAAGCAGGCTAGCTGGTAATCTGGCTTCAAGAGTAGAGGAGGAATTTAGAAATTCAGCACCATTTGTGTTTTTTCTCTTTCCCTTTGTCAATTAAATTTTACAGCAATTTTAAAGAATTTGCCTTGATAATTTAGAACTGCTGAAATGAAGGTGCACTGAGAAGAAACTACATAGGGTTTTTGGATGCAATATCCTGTTCCTAGCCTTTTTATTTTGGCACAAGACCCATTGTGTCCTGGTAAAGATTTAGCTGATAAATCCTTATTTGTCAATGGAATCGATATATACCGACTTGAGAACAACTTTCAATATTCAAGCAATCAATTCTTGTGTTTTCTAACAGTTGTTTAGAATCAGAACTAGCATAGCCAGATTTGTGAATATCTGTCTTGGTCTAATAAGTCAAATGGATTTGCACAAAGGTCTGAAATGGTTTGCTTCATTCGGACAGTTCATTCACACCCTATATGTTTGCAGTGGCTTGTCACAGCGAAATAGTAACAGAATATTTTTCTGCAGTATTCTGCTATTATTTCAGCTACAGCGACCAATGCAGTCTAATTATGTCACACTTTATTCAAAGTTTCGATTCTCGCTATTAACAAAACATTAACTATGACTTTTGCCTCAATAAACAATATTATTTTAAGAGAGTGAACAAAAAGAGAGCTGGATAAGGTGGATCAATCTATTGTAGAAAAACATACAAATGATTTCTATTGTTTGTTAATGATGCAGCTCTCTGTTGCATCTGCAGTTTATTGAACTATTCAACTGAATACAATTTATATAACTACCATACTGTTTTGGATCTTTGTTGAAGTACCACACCACTTAAATACTGCGGTACATGAATATGTGACCATTCAGTACCATGGTAAACATAATAATGTCAAATAAGTTCTAGAGTGGTAATATACTGTAAGGCATATCCACATAGCCTATTTCTTCTGCATACAGATAAAGATCTTTACATTTCTATAGCACACCCATAATGATTCTGTACTGCTAAGGGTTCATTGAGATGGACTCCCTGTAACAGGACATACTGAATCGGTCAGAGCTACAGTGTGTAGGGGATCCTTAGAGAGTAGATTAGACTCTAGGTCATATCATATTATAGGCTCTTTTTATAATGCCACAGCATAATGCGCCACATTGCAGAATTCAGCAAATTCTGTTTCACGCTTCTAAGCGAGAGAGCACTGCTGGCTGTGAAAGAGCGCTGTCTGATAAAAATTCAAGCTGAGTTCCAGAAAGCATCTACAATGACTCAACAAAATCAACATATAGTGTGTGAGGCGAGCAGCCAGCTAAGACTTGCATTTTAAATAGCAGAAAATGTTATTTTTTTCCCGATCGATCATCACGTCAGAGCATGTGCAGACCTGTTTAGCATGAATAGAGGCTCTCAGAAACAGCCGCTGGACATTGTGCTACCTGTAGAAAATAAGGTAGATTGTTTACGCAGCCCCCAGTAGCCTCATTATGTTAATGCTTTGTGTTCTTTTGCGAGTCCATGTTGACCCCGACAGTCTCCCCTGCTCCCTTTTTATGTTTACTCCATTCCTACTAGGCTCACATCGGCTTACGCTGGGCCACGCCAAAGTTCTTGGTCTGTACCCAATTACTGCAGAAGTGTTTGCTCCTCTTGTCTCCCTCTGCACCGTACAGTGAACACGGACAGCGATGGCAGAGAAAAAACAACCTGCCTCATGAAAAATGACAGCTCTCTTTTAAAAAAAATTAAGCAATCTCTCACAAGTCTCTCTAAGGTTTGGATCAGAAGAGGCCCGTTTCTTTTGTGAGGTGAACTGAGACTCTGTGTAGTTACGGCTGGGGAAAAATGGAGATTTCACAGCTGTTGGTGATAGTGGAGAGAAGGGTTCGTGTGAGACACTGTAGCATTGTGGATTCTGGTTCTATAAGAAAGAAAAGTCACAAATGAGATCTAATATCTTAATTTTTTTTTCTATTATAGTGAGAATGAATGGAAAGCAAATGGAGATCTTTTTCTCTTGGCCAAAAAAGTTTTAAGAGCCAAAAGGTTATTTTGGAATACACTGACTCACTTGTATGGTGAAAATCTGTTGAGAGTGTGAAATATTCTACAGAAGAGTGCAAATTATACAACTTGAGGGTGAGTAAATGATGATAGAATTTACAGGTTAACTGTACCTTTAAGCATTTAATGCTATTATTGACAACAGTAACTAGAAAACTCTTGGTTTGTGTCTTGTTTGCAGCACATTTAAAGAGAGAGAGAGAGAGAGAGAGAGAGAGAGAGAGAGAGTTAAACATATTTCTGGTGTATCTTTAATTACACTGTTAGCAACTAGTTTTGTACTGAAGCCAGTTCTTTTGAGATTTTTAAAAAAGCAGCAGTTATCACTACCTGAATTTTCAGAGGTCATCAGTATTTTATAGTCTTTTACTGCATTTTCATTTGTTTCAATTTGCATGTCATTGTAACTGTAGGAACTGTTCACAAAAAAAAAAAACATTTACTCACCCTCATGTTGTCCCTAACCTGTATGACTTTCTCATGCTGAATCCAAGGGTGAATTTTGTAAAAAGAATATCTGGCCACTCTTTCAATATAATGAAGGTGAATGAGTAGTGGAGCTGTCAAGGTCGAAAATTACAAAAACTAATGAAAAAAAGAAGACCACATTAACCATTTTATTTGTTTTTGTGCTTCTATAGTGCTTTCTGACAGCTTATGAAATAAAAAGACCAGAATTCTTTTTTTAAAATCACTTTTTTGTTTCAATCAAGCTAATTTAGGATGACACAGGACTGAGTAATAACAGAATTTTCATTTTTGGATGAGCTTTCTTTTCATTTCAATCTTCTATGAAACAGCATGGTCCCAGTGCTTAAATTTTTCTCTGGAGAGTGCATCTGTGTTGCATCTACATATTGAGCATAGCACTGTAACTAATATTTAAGTTTTAATTGGTTTTGTTGCACTCAAATGTAGTCAAAACAAATCAACAGGAAACTTAATTTAGCAGTTGGGGCACACCAGCACTCACAGACACACGTAGTCGTGTCCACAACTTTCCATTCCTCCTCTCATATTTCACCTGCTCTCTCTGTCAGTGAGTTAATGAGAGAGTCAGAGGTACAGGATTAGATGTTCTGCTCTCTCTGCTGGACCGAACACAATGCCATACCTTTGTTTGCCACTCTAGTGTCTCACACTCTAACATTTTTCCCAGGGTTTGTTACATTTCACACACTGGCAAGTATTTGTTCTACATTTATTAGCACGGATACATATTTACCCCCTTCCCTTTCCCATCTTGTATTTCTTCATGCTTGGGCTCGGTTGCTTTTTCTGCCAAAGCCAATCAACATACGTTACTGCGGTTGCTTAGATTTAACACACTGTATCTCATCTAATGCTTGCACAAGCATCTACTCATACTGCACATTGGAATCCTGTTCTCATTTTAGTTCCTTGTTTTTCCTCTCCTCCTCTTCTTTGACTTTGGTTTTCACAGTCACATGTTCAGCTCAACCTTTCTCCCCCTCATTCAGTGTCTCGCTTCATTCTTTCTGTCCTCCTTCTCCTCGGCTAAGCACTGCATTTATTTCTCAGCTTGACCATCCTTTGACCGGGAGAACTTTCCCCCCTGCATTTTATCAGTTGCTCCTCCATAACAGCAATCACGCACCCCACAGGTGTCCCCTGCTTCTATTTTTCTATCAGCACATGATTGTCAAAGTTGCAGAGACAATGTCATGAGGATGACAGAGCCTGACTGGAGATGGATAGAGCGAGAGAAGGATATGCACATTCACAAACACATTTTTTTGGCCTATTAAACTCACACTGGCTGGACTTAAGTTTTAGGTTTTAACTAATGATTGACCCAGTAATTATTTATTTTCGCTGAGTATTAACAAATTACATTTTGTTCCATCAATAGTTCTTATTAGTTTTTGTTGTTGGAAAGTGTAACATCTTAATAAAATACTACTTCTCTGCAGTATTCTGCCACTATAACTACAGCGACCAGTCCAGTCTAATTCATTTCAATTCTTGCTGTTAACAAACCATTAACTATGATTTTTGCCTATATGAACTCTTAATTTGCTGCTTATTATTAACAGTTAGTTTTTAGGGAATCAAACACATATACAGAACAACCAATGAAGACCATTTATTTTTCTTCATTTAAATAATTTCAAATGTATTTATTACTGACCTAGTCAAATAATTAGGTAATTTAATGCTTTTTCCAAATTTTTGTACCAATATAATATTCGTTAATGGAACATAAGGAATCAGAATTGTTAAACTTTTCACACAATTCCTTTCCATACTCTCTAAGCATTTATTTTTATTATAAAGGCTGTGAACTGATTGAAAATGTATGGGACATGATTAATTGCAATTTTTGGGTTATTTTGGTATATCAATCACATTAAATTGTGTTTAATTGACAGCCCTACTTTTCTATATTTTTAATCTGTTAATTAAAATTATCAGAAAATGAACTCTGACATAAAATGAATGGTTCATCACACAAGATTTTACATGATGGTATAATGCAGGGTACACAATGAGCTAAAAGTCAGTTCAGTACTCTAATGTTTGCAAATGCAGTGTGTCCTGTAAGCAGTAACATCATTTGAAACTTAATTGCCATTTTGCAGAGTGGACAAAAGAGGTGTAACAGCAAATGACTTCAGGACCCCTACTTTGTAACGAGGTACAGTCCAAATTACCTCTGTTATGGCAGTGTTCTCAATTACCATGGGCTGAACGGTTGGATGCCTCCCACTCTTAGCAACAAGTGTTATTCCATAATATTGGGTCTGGCAGTAAGTGTATGTACTGTGCTATGGTTGGTTGTAAAAGGAAGCTTAAGGGAGTCTGATTGCAGAGGTTTGGAATGAATGTATCAAGTAATGTAACCAAGAGCCTGGCTTTGAATTATACATGACTGAAAGAGTGAAACCTTCACAAGAGAAGACTATAAACAGTCACACAAACAGTAGGTATAGCAAGCTAACTATACACTGCAACAACATTCTGCACAAAAAAATGACATTCTGAATTACAGCCAGCTGTTCAGAAGGACAAAAAGAGTTTACCGAAAGAGAAAACAAACCTGGTTATATGATACATGTCGCAACAGTATTCTTGTGAATGGAGAGTGACTTGCTTTGCCACAAAGTCCAGAGAGTGTGTGAAATATTCATGCAGCACAAAATGAATCTAAAATAGAGCCCTCATACATTCTGTAATGCAATGAACTGCATGGAGAGACAACACGGCTAAGTCAAAATAAGGCTCTCTGGACCTCTGCTCTGCAGTCATGGCCTCCTGTACGTCGATCTCATTTTCCACAGTTCAATATTTTCTCTCAACAGTTTGCTGCTGAATATTATAATAGCTGAATTTCAGGCAGCCTAATGCATCTGTACACTAGCTGCGATAACCAAATGTTGACCGTGTGATGTAAGAATTATTCAATCAGATATAAAAATGACAACTCCCTGGCAGCTGTATCAGCATGCTAGGTTTCTTTTAAGATATACACACACAAAGGCATCCAGATTACTATGACACTTAGTATGCATCTTATCAAAGGTATCATTAATTGCACACAGCCATAATTGGCATGTTGTTGTTTTTTCTCAAGCACATCTTGTTGTTAAAATCCGTTAACAACAAGTTGTGCACAATGATGTATTTGTCCGTGTACTCAGCTTTTATCACTGCCTTTACTTACAGTATGAACACAGGCTCTTTCTATACACAAAAACACTCTCATGGTCATACACACACGTCCAAACATACAGACACTTTACACCAAGCATATTGAATTTCCTATGATGAAGACAAGAGCCTCACCATGGTAACGTCTCAGTACCTCTCCCTTCCACTCTGCCTGCTTTAAAAGATGAGACGATGGAAGACAACAAGAGAGAAACAGAGTTTAAAGGGATGAGGGTGGTCAACGCATCATTTCATGGATAACTGCTGCTTGGAGGTTTCTGTGGATTAGGAGGAAAGGTAGATACATTTCAGGCACATGAAACCTACTAAAATATGTGCTACCTTCTGAAGATCAGCAAGCCAGAAGCATTTTGAATGCATACACATGCATATAGAGTTTAAATAAACAGTCTGTCATCATTTACTCAGCCTCATGTTCTTCCAACGTTGTTCCACTATGACATCTGCTTTCATTGTGTGGTATTTCAAATCACTCACACAGCTTGCACATTCTCCCTATCTATTTCTGTGTCCCAGAAGAAAGTAAGTCATACAGGTTTGGAACAGCAACAGCAAATTGTCATTTGTGGGTGAAGTGTTCTTCATAACGAATCTACAGACTATATACACCTTAGAAGTTAAATGTAACAATGTGGGAAAAGATTTCAGTAAACAATTATAAATGTGTGCACACAGGCTGTATTTAAATACATAATTCTAGCTGGAGGGCAGAAGAAAATCAAAGGGTAGAGTAAAAAAGCTCTCGAGGCAAATGTCTGAGTGATTTTATAATGCGCAAGACAGACATTAAACATTCTCAATGCACAGTAAGAAAGCAGGAATGTGTGGAATAGATGCAAAAACACACAGACTGGAAAAAAAGTATTCTTCATTTTAGGAGAATTACATCTTTGATAACCTCAGTGCTATAATGAGAAGACAGCCACTTGTCGCATCAGTATATGGAATGAGTCATTGAAAGCTACATTCAACTTATTTGTTAAGCAATATTGATTTTTTTTTTAATGAATAAATCAAGTGATTGGCGGCATCCGAGACTGCACACTTTCCTTCTATATTGTAAGAAAAAACAGTACGTGAACCGAATAGCATGTCCTCATTCACAGTATACTTAAAACCAGTGGTGGGCCATGAACTCTGCTTGCCCAAATCAGAATCACGGACTTCCATTTTAACATTTTTTTTTTACCATTAATATGTATTAAATTATTCTCATTAGTCTCTCATAGCTTTTCTTTCGGTTGCGCTGCTTTCAGTAGTGTATGTTTATGTTAGAGCTTTTATCCAATTATATTTCAGCCAGTGGCAGACATCATATGTTACCAGGGTCAAAGAAATCTGCCTTGAAACCTCCAGAATCAACATTGCAGGCACTTATAGCTTAAAATAAATTGCAATGAAACTGTTGCTTTAACCAATATGATTTTGAGTTGGCGACACTGGGGCCATCTAGCAGGGATATAATAACGTCAGCATTTTCACGTTCTTTGATTGGATAATTAGACTCAGAGCTTGCAACCCATATCTGTAGCAAACTGCACAAGCTAAACTATATTCCTGTAGATTTAACAGCTAGTTTCTACCCCACAATGGCTGACAGGGGAATATAAATTGATTTGGTTGCAGAAATACTTACAAAAGCCATTTTCAAGGTGGACTGTTTCTGACTGTTTATTGTCTGTTTCATTCATACTCGTCGCTAGAGGGGGCCCTCTCGCAGAAACTCCACAAGTGAGACTCTCAGAAGTTATAGAACTTTTGCTATTCCAGGAAATACCTTATATGGACAAAGGCAAGGCATCCAGCTATCGCTGTAGCTGAAAAAATGCATTAAGAGATGTTTTACTTATCAAGACAATGAGCCACCTCTGTATTTTTTTTGTAAGAATAAAGTATATTTATAATGCACCATTAATCGACCTCTAGCATTGTATATAATACTATAAAATAGCATGATTTCTGCCTCATTCTCTGATATGAAACTGAGTCAGATCACAAAAGAAAGTTATTTTAAACACTTGACATGTTATTAAGTGAATTTTGACTAAAACATGTCACTAAATGTTCTCTTAGTTTGACAACAGGTTTCTAAACAGGTTCATACACACATTGTAAAACTAACACACACGTGCTGATATGGTAAATTTATTCATTGCACAGACTGATTTTTCACAGATTCACAGACTGACATACAAGTCACACTGTACAGTACATCCCTGCGTTGTGTCATGATGGTATTAAAAGGTGGATTAATTCAAGTAGGACACCATTGAAGACCTAGGGGTGAAATGCACAGCCCACCATTGTATAAAACAGTAAAGAAAGTCCCTGGATGGCCTACTATTTCTGGCGAGATTCTCAAGTGTGCATCTGATTGAAACTTTAGAATCCCATTAAGCAAGGAGAGGTTTTGTGAATGGCATTGAAATGACACTGGTAGGTCGCATGACAATGACAAAATGACAAATGTAGAATGTCTGGATTACATTACTATAAAGAACATACTTTTTAATCATTGATAAAGTAATTACATATTTAAAGGGGTCATCGAATGCTAATTTCACTTTTACATGTTGTTTGAACATAAATGTGTGTTTGCAGTGTGTGTACACATTTACCCTATAATAATAAAAAATCCACCCAGTGGGTTTTATTTAATCCCTAAAAATAAAGTCCTGTTTTTCAAAATTTTCAGGCCATTCTCAGCTTCTTTTTGTGGGAGGACAAATGTTCCTCCCACAATTGATGATTGACAGTGCCGTCTTACATTAGACCCGCTCTGAGTGAGCTGTTAACAGCCTGACTGCCATTGTTTCACCATTGAACCAGGAGTAGACTAGAATGGCTCCTATAAGCGAATGAGGTGTTTTGTTGTTGGATGTGATAATGAACATAACAGTCATCATTTACTCACAACATCTGAGCCGCTGAAGATGCATTGGATTATGTTTGTTTGTGAAGCGAATGCACCCCCGATTTACCTACATGTGTTTATGTTTGCACAAATCATTTGTGATCCAGCTTCACTTACAGCAGAGTTGAGTAAAAGGGTTTTAATGAATCTTTGCATTCACTGTTCCTAATAATATGCTAGTTAGCAAGTTTCACGGCTAAAAGAAAGTCTCTCAGAGCATGGTTCATCACCCCACAGAAGAGAGGGGCGGGGTCAGCAGAGCTCATTAGCATTAAAAGCAATATGCAAAAAAAAAAAACAAGTTGATTTCTGCAGAACTGTTTTTGACAAAAAACACTTATACACTTAAAAAGGGTGTTCTTTTACTCTACCATTGAGAAATTTTAAACAAAGTATTAGTTATAGACGTTTCATTAAGACCCTAAAGAAACATATCAGTTTATGGAAAATGGGCATCCGATGACCCCTAGAGTTTTTTCGCCCGCAAATGGCATGTGTTTGCGCTACAGATGCAGTGGGCTTCATTGCACAGAATTTGCACTATGAGCCACATGCACATTGATTGACAGTGTGTGCTTCCACCCACCGTGTTTTACTTTAGATATGCTTCAGATATGCATTCATTTGTGCCATTTTGGCCAGGATGCCGAGGTCACACCTATACTCTTTCCGAAAGACATCCTGGGATTTTTAATGACCACAGAGAGCCAGGACCTCGGTTTAACATCTCATCTGGAAGGACAGAAGTTCCAACTATAAACAAAAATCATATAAACTGCAATTTTGATAAAATGTAATTTTGTAAATATGTAATTGCACAGAAGAACAATTAATTAGGAAAAAATGTAGATCAATAATCATTTTGGAATCAGATCATGACTCCCGGAATCGGATCGTGAAGTGCCTAAGGATTCCCACCCCTACTATTCAGTGATTTTAGATGTAGCCACTTGTGAAACGTTAGATCATTTACTCAAACCATTTGTTCAACAACAGTGATTCATTCAACAACTAGTGTTTTGATCCATATCTATATGTCAGCGTCAATATTGTGACTTACCCATTATTAATTATTGTTTTTTAACTGTTCTATAAAAATATCATCACTTGCAATCATACCGTTGGTCTGAATATCGGCACAACTGTAATTAAAATCATTTTCAATACAACAGCACACACGCTCATATGATATTGTTTATTTATAAAATGTCACTTCTAAAACTACTATAGGCTTTTATAAAAACAACATGCCAATCTAAATCTGCATGAAAGCAAGATCAAGAGCTCTTTGAATTACCAGTATGTGTGTGAAACTGAAGCCTACTACTGAATTGTTATTTCAAAAATTTATTTTTCAAAGACACAACATAACAGACTTTGAATTTGAGTATGTATGTGTGTGTGTGTGAGATAGAGAGGGAGATAGAGAGAGTACAATGGCTGCCCAGAGACTGTGAAATCTTTTGGCTTTGTGTATTCCACCTTCTGTCTCTCTCTGCACACAAACAGCTCACTTAAGCATTGATTACATCTCATTCTGCCTCTTTAAAGCAACTCCTTTACGAGCATAATTAACACTCTCAAAGGGGGACACTAGAATGAAACATCTGCTGTAGATGTCACAAGGTGACGATCTTTAGGGGCGGAACCAAAATTCGGGAAGTTTGGTTCCGCCCGGAAGTGTTTCCGCCCGGACCGGAAAAACAGAACACCGGAACTTCCGGTAGCGCCGTAAGAAGGAAAATCAGGGAATTCGATGCACCTGTGCCTAGTTAGGGACAGCGGTTGGTGATTGGAGGATACGCTGGACAAGGCAGTACTTAAGGCCAAGTTATTTTACAGTCTGGCAAGCTCTCTTTGGTGTGTGTGAAGCACTGGGTTGTGCCCGTCTTGGTACGCTGCTGGTAGCTGTCTAACTCTCTCTCTCCCTCAGGCTGGAATTGTATGATTGTGAAGACATCGCGAACCTTAAAGGTTGAGAAGTGAACAGATTATACGGCGAACTGAGACGACGTGAGAAAGGGGATTGGAAGTGGCGTTGATGGGAGTACTAAGAGCCAGTCGAAAGTGCCCTGTATATTGACCTGGCGTTGTGTAGATCTCTCCAGGAGGAGGAGGGTGGCCCTACCCCTAATATAGTGTGGTGGGAGAGCCGAAGGAATACTTATTGAAGTAGTCGCAACGACGACATCACTAGCTAGGCCGCATATTCCATCGCCAGATCCGAACCAAGCGAAGTGAAGGAAGACGGGTGTCCTTTCCGTACACTGAGTGTGGTGGGTGAGTCTTCGTGCTGTGAAAACCTATAATTTTGACGTGGTGTTGTATATTGCTGTGGGCTGCTGTGTATTGCCGTGTGTCCTGTCAGATAAACCCCCGCCTTCACGCACTTCGGCGTGGGAGGACAAGGAGATTGCTGGTCCTGGCCTAGTTCAGTACAGTATATGTTGTGAGCGTGCTTCAGATCTCCGGAGATAGCACGGTACGCTGTGTCCAGCCCAGAGGTGAAAGCCATCCAAAGCAGAGTAACTGTGTTTTGTGTCTAAGTTGATACCTGTGGAGAGGAAAGGAAAGAGAGTGAGTAACACAAGGAGAAACAGAGGAAACCTGTACTTACAGTGCGCTGTGTTCAGCCCAGAGGTGAGAGCCATTCAAAGCAAACTAACGGTGCTATTGTGCCCAAGTTGATATCTGTGGAGAGAAAAGGAGAGAGAGGGAATAACACGAGGAGGAATAGAGCGAACCCTGTACTTACAGTACGCTGTGTCCAGCCCAGAGGTGAGAGCCATTCAAAGCAAACTAACTGTGCTATTGTGCCCAAGTTGATACCTGTGGAGAGAAAAGGAGAGAGAGTGAATAACACGAGGAGGAATAGAGCGAACCCTGTACTTATAGTACGCTGTGTCCAGCCCAGAGGTGAGAGCCATTCAAAGCAAACTAACTGTGCTATTGTGCCCAAGTTGATACCTGTGGAGAGGAAAGGAGAGAGAGAGTGAATAACACGAGGAGGAATAGAGCGAACCCTGTACTTACAGTACGCTGTGTCCAGCCCAGAGGTGAGAGCCATTCAAAGCAAACTAACTGTGCTATTGTGCCCAAGTTGATACCTGTGGAGAGAAAAGGAGAGAGAGTGAATAACACGAGGAGGAATAGAGCGAACCCTGTACTTACAGTACGCTGTGTCCAGCCCAGAGGTGAGAGCCATTCAAAGCAAACTAACTGTGCTATTGTGCCCAAGTTGATACCTGTGGAGAGGAAAGGAGAGAGAGAGTGAATAACACGAGGAGGAATAGAGCGAACCCTGTACTTACAGTACGCTGTGTCCAGCCCAGAGGTGAGAGCCATTCAAAGCAAACTAACTGTGCTATTGTGCCCAAGTTGATACCTGTGGAGAGAAAAGGAGAGAGAGTGGGTAACACGAGGAGAGACTGAGGGAACCTGTACTTACGCCGCTGCCTGTGGAGAAAGAGAAAGCGACCGCTGCCTGTGGAGAAAGAGAAAGAGCGTGAGCACCCAAGGAACGAACTGGGTGAATCAGTACTTACTGTGAGCTGTAATCAGCGAAGAGCTGTTGCCTGTGGAGGAAGAGAAAGAGAGTGGGCACCTCGAGAACGAACTGAGTGAACCAGTACTTACCGTGAGCTGTATTCAGCGAAGAGGAGGAAGAAGGAGGGCGCTACGGATACCTAAGACTCAGGCCGGGGCCCGAGCCCCACGCCCCGGATCCCCGTGGCCCCCTTGCTCCCTGACCTCTTCCCGGCCATAGCCCATCTGGAGGGCCGAGTCAGAGTTTAGTTTTAATTGCCCTTTCCCTATTCCCTAAGCTATTTTTAAATATTTAAATAAAGATTGTTTTATCACTTACTTGTTCTCGTGTTGCTTGGCCATTGGGTCGGGTTTGGGGACCTCCTCGAGGTGGAAGTTGAGAAGGGGTGTGGCTTAGTTAAAGCATAGCCAGCCCCTGGGTGTGACAGATTTGGCGTAGTCGGCAGGACGGAGTTGAGAGGGTCATCGCGTACGCCAGCCGGAGCCTCCACCCAGCCGAGAGGAACGATGCGAACTATAGTTCTTTCAAATTGGAGCTGCTGGCGTTGAAGTGGGCCCTAAGTGAGAAATTTAAAGACTACCTCTGGGGTGCCAAGGTGACGATCATTACAGACAATAACCCATTAGTACACTTACAGACGGCGAAGCTGGGAGCCGTGGAGCAGCGGTGGGTGGCCCAACTGGCCAACTTTGACTATCAACTACAGTACCGACCAGGGCGTGAACACATGAACGCGGACGTCCTCTCAAGGCTGCCCGAAGCGGAAAGCCCCGGAGGGGCCAGCCCGGAGGAGGGCTATATGGTAGGAGCAGTAGAGGCACCAGGCAGCAGACAAGAGGCCGTGCCTGAGAACTGGGGATGGGATCCCCGTCGGTGGAGGGAGAGACAGGCCAGGGATCAAGATGTGCGGCTGGTAAGAGAATGGCTGGAACAGGGCCGACGGCTGACGCCAGCGGAGAGGTTAGCCCAGACGGATACTGGGAGGAGGCTGCTGGGGCAATGGGACAGGCTGGAGCTGAGAGATGGCGTTTTGTGCAGAAGGGTCAGTGACCCGAAGTTGGGCGAAGAAGTACGCCAGATCGTGGTACCCGCAGATGAGGTAACGGCTTTAGTTTCGGCGTACCACAACCAGTTGGGGCATCAGGGACAGGAGAGGACCGTGTCCCTGCTTAGGAGATTCTTCTTTTGGCCCGGGCTAGAGGCATCGGTGCACGCCCTAATTCAAGCTTGCCCGAGATGCATATTGGTTAAGTCCAGACGGGAGGTCCGAGCGCCAATGGTACCCATCCATGCGAAGGCCCCCCTTCATATCATGGCTATGGACTTCTTGACACTGGGCCGACCACGAGATCGCTACCAGAACATCTTGGTAATAACGGATTTGTTCACAAAGTACGCTTGGGCTATCCCCACCCTCGACCAGACTGCAACCACCACCGCTACAGTTTTATGGCGGGCCGTCTTCCAGACGTTCGGATGCCCGGAGTTTCTGCACTCCGATCAAGGAGCCAACTTTGAGTCCAGGGTAATTAGAGAACTATGCCAGTTGTACGGTTGCACGAAAACTCACACCACTTCGTATCATCCTCAGGGGAACGGCGGCTGTGAGAGATTCAATCAGACCCTATTGGGGCTGCTGGGGACCTTGGACCAACAACGGCAGGACGATTGGGTGAGTGCCTTGCCAAACCTCCTACAGGCCTATAACAACAGTATACATAGTACTACGGGTTACGCTCCCACTTACCTGATGTTTGGCAGACACATACGAATGCCTACTGACCTGGTCCTAGGAGTGATAGCCGACCAAGAGGAAGCAAGTGTAACGGAGTGGGTGGGGCGCCATCACCAGCGCTTGCATTTCGCCTACGAGCAGGTGTCGAAAAGGATACAGACGGCAGGAGAGAAAGGTAAGCGGTTGTATGATCGGACTGCTAGAGAAGCCCCTCTACTGCCAGGAGAGAGGGTGTTGGTGAGAGATAATCGGCGGCAGGGGAAGGGGAAACTGAGTGACCGTTGGGAGGCCACCCCTTATGTAGTCTGCCGGCAGCAGAGGCCGGGGCAGCCGGTCTATACCATCCGGCCAGAAGGGAAGTCAGGCCCCGACCGTGTGGTGCACCGGAACATGATTCGCCCATGCCCTAACTACCCTGAAGCCGTGGAAGAAGTCCCCACGGAACCTGTACCAGCGGCCCCCTGGATTGAAGGTTGGGCTGTGGTACCAGGGAGACCCGTGGTGGCACCACCCCCGATCGCCCCGAGAGAACCAGAAGCAGCCCCTGAACAAGCTGAGCCCGATTCACCAGTGAGACGATCCCAGCGAGAGAACCGAGGCCGACCCCCTGCCCGCTATGGGGAGTGGACAGCCCGAGGACGTTCTAGGGACTAGAACGGATTGGCGGGGGAGGATGTCACAAGGTGACGATCTTTAGGGGCGGAACCAAAATTCGGGAAGTTTGGTTCCGCCCGGAAGTGTTTCCGCCCGGACCGGAAAAACAGAACACCGGAACTTCCGGTAGCGCCGTAAGAAGGAAAATCAGGGAATTCGATGCACCTGTGCCTAGTTAGGGACAGCGGTTGGTGATTGGAGGATACGCTGGACAAGGCAGTACTTAAGGCCAAGTTATTTTACAGTCTGGCAAGCTCTCTTTGGTGTGTGTGAAGCACTGGGTTGTGCCCGTCTTGGTACGCTGCTGGTAGCTGTCTAACTCTCTCTCTCCCTCAGGCTGGAATTGTATGATTGTGAAGACATCGCGAACCTTAAAGGTTGAGAAGTGAACAGATTATACGGCGAACTGAGACGACGTGAGAAAGGGGATTGGAAGTGGCGTTGATGGGAGTACTAAGAGCCAGTCGAAAGTGCCCTGTATATTGACCTGGCGTTGTGTAGATCTCTCCAGGAGGAGGAGGGTGGCCCTACCCCTAATATAGTGTGGTGGGAGAGCCGAAGGAATACTTATTGAAGTAGTCGCAACGACGACATCACTAGCTAGGCCGCATATTCCATCGCCAGATCCGAACCAAGCGAAGTGAAGGAAGACGGGTGTCCTTTCCGTACACTGAGTGTGGTGGGTGAGTCTTCGTGCTGTGAAAACCTATAATTTTGACGTGGTGTTGTATATTGCTGTGGGCTGCTGTGTATTGCCGTGTGTCCTGTCAGATAAACCCCCGCCTTCACGCACTTCGGCGTGGGAGGACAAGGAGATTGCTGGTCCTGGCCTAGTTCAGTACAGTATATGTTGTGAGCGTGCTTCAGATCTCCGGAGATAGCACGGTACGCTGTGTCCAGCCCAGAGGTGAAAGCCATCCAAAGCAGAGTAACTGTGTTTTGTGTCTAAGTTGATACCTGTGGAGAGGAAAGGAAAGAGAGTGAGTAACACAAGGAGAAACAGAGGAAACCTGTACTTACAGTGCGCTGTGTTCAGCCCAGAGGTGAGAGCCATTCAAAGCAAACTAACGGTGCTATTGTGCCCAAGTTGATATCTGTGGAGAGAAAAGGAGAGAGAGGGAATAACACGAGGAGGAATAGAGCGAACCCTGTACTTACAGTACGCTGTGTCCAGCCCAGAGGTGAGAGCCATTCAAAGCAAACTAACTGTGCTATTGTGCCCAAGTTGATACCTGTGGAGAGAAAAGGAGAGAGAGTGAATAACACGAGGAGGAATAGAGCGAACCCTGTACTTATAGTACGCTGTGTCCAGCCCAGAGGTGAGAGCCATTCAAAGCAAACTAACTGTGCTATTGTGCCCAAGTTGATACCTGTGGAGAGGAAAGGAGAGAGAGAGTGAATAACACGAGGAGGAATAGAGCGAACCCTGTACTTACAGTACGCTGTGTCCAGCCCAGAGGTGAGAGCCATTCAAAGCAAACTAACTGTGCTATTGTGCCCAAGTTGATACCTGTGGAGAGAAAAGGAGAGAGAGTGAATAACACGAGGAGGAATAGAGCGAACCCTGTACTTACAGTACGCTGTGTCCAGCCCAGAGGTGAGAGCCATTCAAAGCAAACTAACTGTGCTATTGTGCCCAAGTTGATACCTGTGGAGAGGAAAGGAGAGAGAGAGTGAATAACACGAGGAGGAATAGAGCGAACCCTGTACTTACAGTACGCTGTGTCCAGCCCAGAGGTGAGAGCCATTCAAAGCAAACTAACTGTGCTATTGTGCCCAAGTTGATACCTGTGGAGAGAAAAGGAGAGAGAGTGGGTAACACGAGGAGAGACTGAGGGAACCTGTACTTACGCCGCTGCCTGTGGAGAAAGAGAAAGCGACCGCTGCCTGTGGAGAAAGAGAAAGCGAGTGAGCACCCAAGGAACGAACTGTGTGAACCAGTACTTACTGTGAGCTGTAATCAGCGAAGAGGTGAGAGCAAAACCAAGCTGAACTAACTGTGCCTGTGTGTCCCAGCCGTTGCCTGTGGAGAAAGAGAAAGAGCGTGAGCACCCAAGGAACGAACTGGGTGAATCAGTACTTACTGTGAGCTGTAATCAGCGAAGAGCTGTTGCCTGTGGAGGAAGAGAAAGAGAGTGGGCACCTCGAGAACGAACTGAGTGAACCAGTACTTACCGTGAGCTGTATTCAGCGAAGAGGAGGAAGAAGGAGGGCGCTACGGATACCTAAGACTCAGGCCGGGGCCCGAGCCCCACGCCCCGGATCCCCGTGGCCCCCTTGCTCCCTGACCTCTTCCCGGCCATAGCCCATCTGGAGGGCCGAGTCAGAGTTTAGTTTTAATTGCCCTTTCCCTATTCCCTAAGCTATTTTTAAATATTTAAATAAAGATTGTTTTATCACTTACTTGTTCTCGTGTTGCTTGGCCATTGGGTCGGGTTTGGGGACCTCCTCGAGGTGGAAGTTGAGAAGGGGTGTGGCTTAGTTAAAGCATAGCCAGCCCCTGGGTGTGACATATACACGGCCAGAAGAGTGAATGACCAGTTCATCTTCTCCATGCTGTCAGCCTGTCTGTAACATCGCCTGAATGCAGCCACTCATGGACTTAATAATCACCATGCAACCTGTCTCTGTCGGGTTTAAGAAACACCTTAGAGAGCTCAAAAAGGAATTATGACTACAGTATCATATACCATTTTTTTGCAAACTTTTTTATCTTATGCATGGCCACAACCTCATCAGTACGGTATTTCATCAACACCAAACTACAAATGTGCTTTTCTTTTCAAACTGTATTTAACGCTATCATTAATATTATTTAAAATAATAATAATTTTCACTACAAACAATAGATACAAGTGAGAATCAGTCTCAACAGGAAGTTGAGTCCTTTCCTTTTAATGAGTTACCGGAGCAGATGTCTTTCACTTGTTTTAAGGGCAAATGTATTTGATATTATACTGGTGTGAAAAGGAGAGAAGTGAGAGATGAGTAAAAATATCTACACTATAAAAAGATTAGTGCAATACAATGTTTTACAAGAGAATGCTATTTCTGTCTTTCTACTTCATAATTTCATGTTTAATTCAATGTGTCTCTTTAATTTGCGAAATTTAGTAGCAATTTCTGAGTGACAATAGTTTCAAAGTAAAGACTTCATTTATTATTCGTTCATGAACTAATTATATATGCAATAGATGGATTGATAGAGAATGAGAGAGAGAGAGATTGCATGCTTACATCACACGTGACTCATTTCCTTCCTCACAGACTGCATTGATACTCTTGCAGCTGAAATGGATTACGAGGAATTAAGATAAACCAGAAGAAAACCATCTGTGGAAATATGAAAACATTGTAAATCATGGCAGTCGCACTGAATTATGTAGTATAAAGCAAATGTCTTATTACCATAGTGGAGTGGAGGCCAGAAGAGAAATACTGAAGTCAAACAAAAAGCAAAAGGATGCTTTTTTTTTTTTAATTCTGTCATAGTGGTCCCAGGAAGTGAGAGAGAATGAAAGGAGAAACCCCTCATCTGCCCTGACCTTGAGTAATTGTGTGTTTTGGTAAATAAGCCATCCGGGACTAATCAGTGTGTAATTGTATTTGTGGCTGTATTAGGCTGCGGTGTATGTGGAAGGCTGGAAGGTGCCATGTGTGCAGCCCACTGCTCTGACCATGTCACTGTTTCCATTAGCAACCTGTCACCGAGGGTCCCTCATTGTGTGTTGCTACTTCCAATGGGCAAGATGTAGAGAGTGTCTGGGTCGCTATGGCTACGACTGTCTGGCGCTGAATCATCAACCTCTCCCGTGCTGGAACGAATTTGCATACAGAACTGCCAACCTTCACTTTTTCCACAGCAATCAGAAATATCCACGAGTGCCGTAATCCCATCATTCGGCACGACTTCGACTGCTCACAGCATCAAACAACATTCTGCACTATTTTGCCGGGGTGAGTCAATTTGGCCTGGGAAATGATGCAAAGACTGCTCAGTCACACATCTAGAGAGGAAGATTTGAGGGAAAGAACATATTTGTAAACATGAAAAGCTGGAATATGACCTCAAACATGTGTCACCAGTGTGATCTATGTTGAGAACATGCATAACATTGACAAATGCAACAGCTGTCTCAGCACAGCAGGAGGGGCACATGGACCTTACAAGAGCAATTAATTAATGAAAAGCTTTAATAAGTCTAATCTTTGGCCTCACTGAGGGCAAGCTATGCAAAAGTGAAGGAGAGGAAAAGGTAAGAGCATTTATCAGTTAAAAGGAACATTTGAACAAAAATATCTGAACAAATTTTTCATGAATGGCATGATGGAGAGAAGAATATGGGATGAGTGCTTGTGTGTACTGTTTATACCTGCCTGTCATATATTTAATGTAAATATATTACATATACATTGCCGATCAAAACTGTGCGATCAGTTATTTATTTTTTCAAAGAAGTCTCTTATGATCATCAAAGCCGGTTTATCTGATCAAAAATACACAACAAAAAGTAATTTTGTAAAATATTATGGCAATTCAAAATAATAGTTTTCTATTTGAATTTACTTTAAAATATAATTCATTACTTTGAAGAAAAGCTACATTTTCAGCATGATTACTCCAGTCTTCAGTTTCACATTAATCTTCACAAACCATTCTAATATGATCAATATGATCTAATTATAATCAGTGTTGGAAAAAGTTGTGCTGCTTAATATTTTTGGGACTTGTGATACTTCTTTCACTATTCTTTAAAAAAAAAAAAACAGTGTTTATTCAAAATATAAATGTTGTGTTACAATATACACTACTAATCAAAATTTTAGGGTCAGTTTTTTTGTTTGTTTAAAAAAATATATACTTTTTTTTTTTTTAAATAGCACTAGTAAAGATTTAAGCATAACATACTCCATTTATACCAAAAAAGAAAAAGAAAATGCAACATGTTGGAAACTATACAGCTATACAGTAACTTTGGCATCCTGATTCGAGTGTCACCTTGAGGTCCTTTTCTGATCTTTTTCCCCTCTCCACTCCCACTGCGTCCTATCCCCTCTCTCACTGAACCCTGTCAAAGGCAAAAATACAACAAAAAATGCAACCCCATAAATTAACTTAGTTGGAAAATGGCATACAAGGCAAAAACTTATTGGCCTGCAGTTTTCTCATTCTTCACTACGTAGCCTATGTCACTGGCAAATATGAAATCCAATGAATTAGCCTGTTTCTCATCTGACTCATCTCATAATGATCTGTCATTAAAATGTTACTAGGGCGCAACTTTACTGGGGCAAAAAGAGTCTAGCCCCCATACTGCACTTCAGTTTCTGGCCTGACTAAAAAAGGGAAGATCTCTGTTTTATTCATAGATTGCACATACAAGAACTATCTGTTATGAATAAACACACAAACCATCCAGCTGTCTCTATAATTTAATCAATCACCACTCTTGGTCTTCAGATTTGAGTGTTGTTGTTGGAGATAAAGTCACACAGGTGATTTTGAAGTTGGAATATCTGTTGAGTATGCTATGTTGAATCCTATTACCGAGGTTAATACTATTTATCAAGTTCCTCACCACACACAAACACACACACCTGGAGGAAAGCCAAGTGTGAAGTGTGTGAACTAGGATATATACTGATACTGGGCAAAGGTTCAATTATCCGCTTGAAGCAAGGATTCAGCTGGGCTCTTGTAAAGGGAAACAATCCAAGCCTCAAATCTTCGTCTTTCTCCTTCTCCCCCGAGGCCAATCCATTGGCAAGGATTAAAACCCCTGCTTGTCTCTTCCCACTGGTCTGGACATCTGAGCAGTTTCTTGCCAGGATGCAACTGAATGTTAAGCTACAGAGATTAAGTCTCTCACTGCACTTGTTGGAGGAGGATTGTAGGGACTATTTTGCCATCTTGCCGAAGCAGACGTTAGGGGTGGAGTCGAAGTGGAGTCACAACAATCCAGTTTAACCCCTGGGCTAATTTCACTTCATTAGCTCGGTAAGTGCCTTCAGTGGCAGATCTCGAGCAGTAGTTTGAGAGTCCAAGGTCTAAGTGATTGTGTGTACTCCAAGGCATACGAGGACAGCTGGATGCTTCTTTTTCGACAATTACTCGACTGGAATCACTAATTAAAAGTAAACATGCAATTGCATAAGCTAAACTTAATCGCCACATCTAATTAGCAACTCGCTCCTGAACGAGGCACCGGGCATGTGGACGCTACTCGGCATGACGCCAAAGTAATATAGCTGGAGAAATGTCATAGCTTTGTGGCCATTCTTTACCCTGGACTTTTTGGAAATATAATGGCAGTGTTTTGCTCATCATTGCTCAACAATTACTTAATGTGCAATTAGACAGAAATGTCACAGGTCTCTGGTGGCTTTCTGCCATTATGTGTCTAATGCATGCTTTGATTAGATGCTTCCAGGCATGATTTTCTACAATCCTCAACAGGTCTTTACCAGAAGGTCAAACTCACAGCCAGCATCCATGGCCTAAACAATGGCTCTTTGCGAGAGCGGAGATTGACACAGCCTGAATGTTTGTGTCCTCAGAAAGCATGAGGCAAGATAATTTTCGTACTGTACAAGGTGCTGTAGTGCTTGTATTGCATGTTTCCTGGATTTGAGGCCTTATTCAACTCAATTTTGGGGCCTCTTTGCTGCTTTACATTTCAGACATGGATAATTATCCTCTCAGAGATTTTTCCTGTTGCAATTTATTAAAAAGCCAATTTGACCCAGAACACAGGCACTCTGGATGAAATCCGGATTGGAAGTTAGAAATAGCTTTTATATTAATCTATCAGTTTCCATACAGGCAAAATCTCTGCAGCCAAAACCCGCCTAATTCTGAGGTAAATATTTTCTCACCGTACATTAATGAAAGCAAACATGTAAAAATTGAACATTTCTCACAAAAAAACATGCATAAAGTGTTCGCCAGTGCGTATCTGTTAGAAGCTGAGTGCTTTTACCTCATCAAGTGAGAAGAAGTGGCTGCTCTCTGCCTGATAAGAATTTAATTAATTCAATTTGTGAGGCCACTCTGAGTCAGCGCAAATCTCCAAATAACTTCTGAATGACAGTAAAAAGTGCACAAATGGTGATTGAACGCCTCTAATTTGTGTTTGTTTATGAAAGCTTTCAGTGCAAGACTCTGATTCGGAAGCTCACAGTGATAAGGAAAGAAAACAACACATTAGGGTCCACTTCACAGTATAATGGCATGCAGTTTTGTTTAAATTTCAACTGCAAGCATTATGGAAGCAATGTTTAAAAATGTGTTTAATGTGTTTAAAAAAAGTTTTTTTTTTATATATATATATATATATATATATATATATATATATATATATATATATATATATATATATATATATATATATATATATATATATATATATATATATATATACACACATATACTTTTGCAGGTACTGTGTGCTACCTGGATGAAAAAAAGTACAGATTTTTTATTTTTTTTATGAATTTGCCTTTGAAATTAAATGGTCTTTTCTGATGTCAGAATACTGAAAACTGACTGCAACATGACAGATATGAATAGAATTGGCCCCTAGTTTAAGGTTTGCTTAAATTTAAAATTTAAATTTTATAATGGATTATACGAGTACATCTGTAGTGGCTCCATCATAATGCTTTTCTGATGGCAGTTTTGCAAGACATAAAAATTTGACCAAAAATCCTGTGTGATTCATTTTATTGCCATTCTGTTTTTGAAAAGTAAAGAAAATAGGTTTGTTATCTTGAGGCAACAATGTGCAGTTAAGTTTAAAAAAATATAATTTGTAAAGGCAGTCTAGAAGTACTTCAGATAATTAAGTAACATCACACAGGCGTGTGCTGCAGTACTAAATACCAGTATGACTGTAGGCAAGGCTGTGGTTGTGGATCTAAAACACCTGGCTAGTTTTTGAAGAGGTGTTTTTATATAAACGGACAGGTGCAGAGCCTCAGGATAGTGATGTACAGGAGTTCACACAGTTCCAATCTGAGACTGTGAGAAAGAGAGAGAGATGGTTGACTGGAGTGTGAAATCGGTCTCTGACTGTTTTATGGTTTTAGCAGTTAATTAGTGCAAGAACACAACCATACTCAGATTCACACAAATCCACACACCTCAAATACACCAATTATTGCACAAATATTCTACCACATCTCAAAACATAACACAAACACAATTATGTTTCCCTTATACTCTCAATGCAGTAATTACTGTAGAACTTGCTTGATTTCTCTTAACAATGCTTCTATTCTTGTTCTCCCTTTCTTTCTCAACTTGTTTAATGGTACCAGTACCAATATTCTTATCAGAATCAGACTTTTAAAAAAAATTTAAGATGATGTCCTTGCTCACACAGAAAATCTGAAAATCCACATTGTATCTGCAGCCATAGACACCATATAATGCACATATAAAATACAATATACATATAACAATACAATATTCAGAGTATGTAGGATAGAAGAGAAATATTGAGTATGCAGAGTGTCCATTGGTCATGTTCAGTAATCTTTGTGGCCTGGTTCACTGTCTTAGATTAGCAGACCCTCAACAAGGAATAAAAGCTTGCAGCCAATTACTTTTTCAGCAAACTTGATAATGTGCTGTAGCAGTTTTATTAGCGCAGCCACATCAGACGATGACAGAAGACGTGATTACACTTTCGCTTTCGATTAATCGTCTGTGTTTGTATTGTCCCTTGGATAAAAGCATCTGGAAAATCAATAAATATAATGCGATATGTAAATGTGTTCTGTTGCGATGCTATGAACATGTAAATCTCATTCTTTCCAGTCAACCACCTATTAGCATTCCGATGCTACATTTATCCACCCAAATCCCTGGTAAGTAACGTGGGACGAAAGTAACAAAGTGATTTTCTCCGAGCCTCTTTCTGCATTTGCATTCCCAGCTATGACAGCATATTCAGCATGCAATCCTTGATGGAGCTGAGAAATATCATGTGATTTCCTCATCGTTTCCCAAAGTTAGGTCCGTAAAACTGTTTTCGAGTACAAAAAGTAAATTATTGAAGCGGTAATCTTTTCAAATTAGTCGTGTTGTTTTTCTTGTTTCATGTGTCACAGTAATGATCAATCTAAAGGTTATTTAGTGCTTTAACACATCCTAAAGTTTGCATTTTCATATTTTTTTCAGTATAAAATTAAATCGAGTTTAAATGTCAGGAGTTCCTGTCGGGATGAAAGTAACAGTTGTTACTTTTGTCCAGCTACAGTGACAAAAAGTATTTATTTTGTTCCAGTGCATGCTATATTGTAAATTTCTGTATCTTGCATTATTTATTAAAATGTTTATGTCATATTATACCAAAAGAATATGTCTGAGTGAGGTTCAGAAAGACAGACAGAGGTATGGTTTTATCCAGATGTTTTTGAGAGGGCATTTCTGGACATAGAGGAACATCACTCTCTGGGCAGCTGCTACGTCACATTTATATTTAGGTTTTAGCCATATCTTAGCCTTTACACCTCCACCTATGAATTTGCAGTGTTTCCAGATGTTTTAATGCAAACTTTCAATTTATGAATAAAAACAACTGGATGGAAACATAAATAAGACTACTGTTACATTATGTTTAGAGGTTTTTTTATTATGCTAATGTAATTAAATTTTTATATTGTACATTCTGTTGAAAAAAATTTATAAAAATACATTGAAATTGACAATAAAAAAAATACAGTCAGGTTTTGAGACATCTGATGAAACTTAAATTTAAAATGAAAATATGAAAATGTAATTTAATAATTTTTTTGCAAAGATAAAGGACAAAATATGTTTGCAGTTACATATTAACAAGGTTACAATCAGGTATACTTAAGAAAAATAAGAGTAACAGAAAAAAAATCTAGCTTATAATGTTGTGTTACTTTCGTCCCAACCGAATGGGGTCGAAAGTAACAACAAGTAGAAATATATCTCTGTCTACAACATTATCTTTTAAAATGATGTTTTTCTGAAAAATTGTACTTTCGCCCCTGCTCTCCCCTAAGATCTGACAGTATCGGTTCTGCTTTCGGTACTGGAGGGGAAAAAATTAATGTACAGTACTATGTATTTTTGCTTAATAATGTTATCGTGCACATTTTATCTCACCAAACATTTCTAATGTGCGATCATATTAAGACGTTTGTCTGTGAGATCTGCAAGATCTCTCATGCGCGCCGCGGAGGCTGTCTGTCAGTCACACACACCACAACGAGCGCGAGCGCGGCGCACACACACGCATAAGGGGCCATTCACATATCGGGTCTTTTGCATGCTCAAGTTCGTTATTTCAAATGTAGACGCGCACGCGGTGCGACGAGCTCGTTTTTTCCAGGCGCGTCCGCACCGCATCGAGTTAAAAACATCTCAACTTTTCAGAATGCCAAAAGCGCACCGCGGGTCATGTAACTTCCTCACCTTTTCCATAACAACGTTGAAAGCTCAGCCAAGATGAAGGAACAGCTGATAGCTGTATGTGGATTTTTAAATTAATTTAGTAGCAGTGCTACTGCAAGCAGTTTTTAGTGCTGCAAATCCATTTATCCATTGCTGAAATTTCCGCGTCTTCATGGAGAGAGCAGGTAATGGTTGCTTAGCAACGGCAGACTCCTCAGGAGCGCAAGTGCCCAAAGGCTTTGGGGAAAAAAATCAGAAAGCGGCGTGCCTAGCGTTTTCCACACGTTTTTAGACGCAATATGTGAATGGCCCCTTACAGTATGAAAACTCCTGCTTAATGCAAAGAGTGACGATGGCGGAGACAGCAAAACGTTCCAAAGTGTGGTTATACTTCACTAGAGTTGATGCAGACAACGCTGGTTGTCATAAGTGCAACAAAATTTTTCATGTAAGGGTGGAAACACAAGCAATCTGTCAAAGCATCTTTCAAAAGTGCATTATGTGCAGACAGAGAAAGTTTTCGACTGCCTAACACAACACAAAGTAACACAACACAAAGTACCGATAAGAATACCGTTAAAGTACCGGACCGTTAAGCAGTATCGGTAAGAGTAGTAATACCGTTAACGATACCCATCCCTACCAGCCAGTGGTTCGGCAGAAAATGCTGTAACTAAACGAGCTCACCCCAGGGTCACTTACTCACACATTTCGAGATGCCCATCACACTCTTTCATGTCTCTGCCTCTCTCTCTCTCTCTCTCTCTCTCTCTCTCTCTCTCTCAGCTGCTTTAATTACCCCTCCACTCAGTGTCATCTCATGTCTCATTTCAAAACTTTGCTTACAGAAAGAAACCCAAACTCTAATAGCAACTGTTCTAAATTCACCAGGGTCCACAATTTGCAAGTGTATTAGCTATATATATATACATATATATATATATACATATATATATATGTATATATATATATATATATATACATATATATACATATATATACATATATACATATATACATATATATATATACATATATATATATATACACATATATATATATACATATATACATATATATATATAGACATACACTGTATATACAGTATATGCAATTTATAGACTAATGGATACTAACTACAGTCAAACCAAAAATTATTCAGACACCTAACAATTCTCACATTATCACACTTTATTCACTAGTTTAGTTAGTTCAGAACAAATTCATCTTGATAATGTCAGATAACCTTGATAAAAAAGGTATGTAATGAGTTAGGCTGAATAGATGTCAGATGTTGAATTTAAGTACACAATTAGATAATGCCAAATTACGTCAACCAATTACCAAGCAATGCTGCTCAGTCTGTGGTGTAAAAAGGTCGCAAAGAAAAACACTTAAGCAAAAACATGGTCAGGTCAGAGTGTCTGAATAATTTTTAGTCATAGATTTTTTAGCAATTTTACTGGAAGTCCACTGTATTAAGAATTTTTTGGTAAACATGTCACAGTTTACTTTTTGCTATCACTTACATTAATAAACTAAAGTGTCCTACACTCACTAGTTAAGAAATATCAAAAATTATATCTGGTGTCTAAATAATGTTTGGTTTGACTGTATATATATATATATATATATATATATATATATATATACACACACACACACACACACACACACACACACAAACACACACTACAGTGCTCTCCGCTAATATTGGCACCCTTGGTAAATAAGACCAAAAGCGGCAGTGAAATTAAATTGCATTGTTTATCTTTTAGATCTGTCATCCCCAAAAATTTACTAAATTCAAAAATTTCATATTAGTAAAACAATTGAAAGTGGGGGGAAACTTACATTATGAAATAAATGTTTTTCTCCAATGCATGTTCGCTACCATTACTGGCACCCCTAGAAATTCTTATGAGTAAAATATCTATGAATTATATTTATGTTCATATTTACATTTTTAGCACACAAGGGTGACTAGGAGCATGAACTTGTTAAGCCATGACTTCCTGTTCCACAGGATTATAAATATGAGGAACACAAAGGCCAAATTCCCTTAATCATCCATCAGAAGGAGTAAAACCAAAGAATACATTTCTGATGTAGAACCAGATTGTTGAGCTTAACAAAATAGAAAGTGGCTGTAAGAAAAGAGCTAAAGCATTGAAAATCCCCATTTCCACCATTGGTAATAATCGGTAATAATCAACTAAAATGTTACAAATCAACCTGGAAGAGAACATGTTTCTATATCATCCTAATGCACGGTGAGGAGGAGAGTTTGAAAGGCCAAAGACTCTCCATGGATCACAACTGGAGAATTGCAGAGATTAGTTGAGACGTGGGTCAGAAAGAAAAAAAAAAAAAAAAAAACATCAAACGGCCCTATACATCACCATATGTTTTTCAAGAAAAAAAAAAACTCCTGGCTCATCCCAAAACAAACTCCACAAACTGGAACTTCAAATGGCTTCTATGGTCAGATGAAACATTTAAAAAAAGAGAGTTTTTTGGCAGCAAACCCACCAGATGGGTTTGGTGCAGACAGGGATAAAAAAGTACCCCATGCCCACGGTAAAATATGCTGGATCTTTAATGTTGTGGGCCTATTTTTTACCGGAGGTCCAAGACATCTTGTTCAGATACATGGCATCATGGATTCTATCAAATACCCACAGATAAAAAATCTAAACCTGACTGCCTCTGTATGAAATCTTACTATGGACCATGATAAGATTCTCCATCCAGACAATAATCCAAAACAAATATCAAAATCAACACAAAAATGTGTCACTGATCACAAAATGAAGCTTCTGCCATGGCTGTCTCAGTACTCTGACCTGAATCTTGTAGAAAATGAGTTGGGTGAACAGAAGAGAAGGAGCACTAACGTGGAGCTGGTATAATGAAGGATCTGGAGTGATTCTGGATGAAGGAATGGCCTCTGATCTCTTGTCAGATGTTCTCCAAACTCTTCAGTCATTACAGGAGAAAACTCAGAACTGTTATCTTGGGAAAAAGACGTTGCAATAACCGGGTGCCAATAACTGTGATATATATATATATATATATATATATATATATATATATATGTGTGTGTGTGTGTGTGTGTGTATGTTATTTGTTATACTTTTACAAAAACCAAACCAAAAAAAATAAAAAAGGTTGTGGATAACAATCCATATCCAAACAGTATTAAGAATCAAGTATATGTAAACTATAATTTTTTTTTTTATGAATTCAATAATTATTTTCTCTTGTGGACTATATGTAATCATCCGTTATGTGAAATATGATAGGAATAATCTTATTCAGGTTATTCCTCTTATTTTTGTAAAAGAATAAAAAATTTAATTAAATTAAAATTTCCAGTAATAATTATTTTGTGGAATGCTTATTTAAAATTTTTATTTTTTATAATTTTTTTTTTTTTTATATTTGTGACATGTGCTTGGTGAGTGTTAAATCTACGACACTATTGTCATTTCCTCTTACAAATTTTCTCTTTCTTTGTGCTTTCTTTCTTTCTTTCTTTTGCTCACATGGTGTTTCTTGAATTTATAACTTGTACCATTAAAGCACATATCCTGCTGCTCGTACGATGGCAGACACTTCCGTACATTCTGACAAGGGGATTTAGATTCCTCAGTGTTTCTCACATTCTCTGGGTCATCAGGAAGATGGTCGAGCTGCAATAATGAGGTAACAAGATGACACCTGCTCTGGCAGCCATAGACACCTCATACACACAGACGCAAAGCATAATGCATACACACATGATCACACATACCACAAGTCCAACTGGTCAGTCTAATGGCAGCACTGGGAATCACTTCACATATCTGAAACCAGTACTTACAGTAAAAAAATACAATAAAAAATAGTGTAGCCATGGCAACTGATCAGAGATTCAGCTATGGCTCTAAGTACCTGGACAGCTACACTAGGAGAGTTCTATGAGAAAAAAAAAGTTTCTCTCAAGTATAAATACACACGCAATGCTGGGGTGAGAACAGGTCAAGGCTTACTGACAGAACAGGCACTTTTGGGGTCACTGATGTGAATTTCCAATTCTATACATTCACATATATCTCTGTCTTACAGGCACGTGCACACATAGACATCAAAGGGGGCTTGAGCACCTGCCCTTTTTCTTCCTCGAGAGAAAGTTTCCTTTTTCTGGGGAGTGTTTTTTTTATTTTTTATGAATGAATATATGTATGTTTGTGCACGTGTGTATTTCTGTTTGCGCACAGCTTTCCCTGTCATACAAATAAAACATATCAGGTTGTGTTGGGAAATATTGAGACTTTCTCCCCTCCGCGTCTCCGTGCAGCACAGCAGTGTACCACACATTGATCGGCACATGCATGCCATTGAAAGGCAGAGAGCCACAGAAATGAAGCCCTCCCTCCCTTTCCAGTTGTGTTGGTCTTGGTGTGGAGGTGAGTGGTGATGAAGAACAGACTTAGCTATCTGTGCCTCACATTTTCAGCTAATTATCCAAAAGACAAAAGGCAATTATAGTTAATTTGTCTTGATAACATCCATGACTCACAAGAGTGTTACCATTGTTGCTTTTTCACTGCATATGGCTCGGTACATTTCACTTTTGGGGGGTTTTCCACTGGGGTTAAGGTTCCATGTAAACCGTACCCATTACTAAAAAGTGATGTGTAAAAAAAGAGTGTTCCTGTGGCTCAAGTGGTAGAGCATTGTGTTAGCAGCTCAAGGTTGTGGGTTTGATTCCCAGGGAACACATTTGTTAAGAAAAAAAAGAAGAAGAAGAAAAAGTTAGCCTGAATGCACTGTGAGTCGCTTTGGATAAAAGTGTCTGGTACTGTAAATGCATAAATGTAATGTAAATGTGTAAACTCTGTGAGAATCGTCACAGAACTTGTGACACAAACAGCCAGTGAGGGTAGTGATGGGAAGTTCTGATCATTTTACCGACTCGGACCTTTGAGTCTCTTTCAGCAAAATGAACAAATCTTTTTTTTTTTCGAGTCACTTCGTTCATTTTAGCAAAATGTAATTCAAATGTTATGTTACTTCCCTAACACATCTACTACTTATGCAAACGTTGATCACACTAAAAACAATAGAAAACTATATTGCTATAAGAAACAGAAAAGATAATTCATTATTTACCTGGGTCTTTAGCCTATGATTAGCTCACTTCACCATCTGACAAGTCTTCCGGTCTCATGAGAAATAGAGTCCCCCCTTCGAAATCGGGTCCGCTTAGGACCCCAAATGATCCCATTGACTCAACAAACTTTTAATGGGTATTATTTTTAGCGCTTGACTTACAATTCCTGCAAAATCAAACTTTGATTCATGTCATTTGAACTTTGTTATAATGACCATTAATGTCTTTTAAATGACATGTTTCATATGCTATTATACAACCGTGGCTTTCTATGGAAAGATTGCTATCAAATAGCACACCTAGGTTCCTAACTGATGATGAAGAATGGCTGCTCTGTCAATTCTTCATCATCAGTTAGGAACCTAGGTGTGCTATTTGATAGCAATCTTTCCTTAGAAAGCCACAGCACTGCACATTTTCCATCTCAAAAATATATCTAAATTACGACCTATGCTTTCAATGTCAAATGCAGAAATGTTAATCCATATGACCTCAAGGTTAGATTATTGTAATGCTTTATTGGGTGGTTGTTCTGCATGTTACCTATTAAACAATGTATAGATTTAAAAATCTTGCTTATTACTTATAAAGCCCTGAATGGTTTAGCACCTCAGTATTTGAACAAGCTCTTGATACACTATAGTCCTCCACGTCCACTGCGTTATCAAAACTTGATATTTTGATAATACCTAGAATATCAAAATCAACTGCGGGCGGCAAATCCTTTTACTATTTAGCGCCTTAATTCTGTAATTACTTACCTAACGTTGTTCGGGAGGCAGACACGCTCTTGCAGTTTAAATCTAGATTAAAGACCCATCTCTTTAACCTGGCTTACACATAACACACTAACACGCTTCTAATATCCAAATCCGTTAAGGATTTTTAGGCTGCATTAATTAGGTAAACCGTAACCGGGAACATTTCCCATAACACCTGATGTACTTGCTACATCGTTAGAAGAATGGCATCTACGCTAAAATTAGTCTGTTTCTCTCTTATTCCGAGGTCACCTTAGCCACCAGATCCAGTCTGTATCCAGATCAGATGGTCACTGCAGTCACCCGGATCCAGTACATATCCAGCCCAGATGGTGGATCATCACCTAGAGAGGACCTCTACATCCCTGAAAGACTGGCTTGCTTACTGGAGACACTTCATTTACTGCGATATCATTGACTTGATTGCAAATGATTGCACAGATACTATTTAAACTGAACTGAGCTGGATGATGACATCACTGAATTAAATGATGAACTTCCTTTAACTCTCTCATTTTGCCTTATTGACACACTTTTTTCCTAATGAATGTTGTTTAGTTGCTTTAACACAATCTGTTTGGTTTAAAGCATTATATGAATAAAGGTGACTTGACTTGACAACCGAAGCTATAGCCTTTAGGTTTTGAAATCAAAATTTCTCATTCTCGACTCGATTTTTCATGACACAGGTTTGAGTCGTTTCTTCATCACGTGACAGACCAATAACTTAACCAATGCAGTCTGAGCCGGTGTCATGAGAAATCAAGTACCCCCTCAAAATCGGTCCACTTAGGACCAAGTTGGTAGCTGTTTTAAATGCCTTATAAAAAGTTGTTATCGCGATAGCTTGTTCTAAGTGCAAATGAGTGGTGTATAAGTTAACCTAGCATGCAAATCGGGTTGCTGTACGCCACGTGAGTAACCAAAATGTTTTTGATTTAACAACCTATAGCTTCGGTTATATACTAGCATATGAAACATGTCATTTAAAGACATTGATGGTTATTATAACGAAGTTCAAATTACATAAAACAAAGCGTGATTTAGCAGGAATTGTAAGTCAGGCGCTAAAAATAATACCCATTAAAAGTTTGTTGAGCCAATGGGATCACTCGTGTCCAAAGTGGACCCAATTTCAAGGGTGGACTTGATTTCTCATGACACCGACAACTGATTAGTTAATCTCTTGAGTCCTCGGTTTGAGTCCTTCATTCATCACGTGACAGCACCATAAGCTATCAAAACAGTATTAATGTATTTGTAACTGCAGGTTACAAATGTCCTGCATTAAACAGTGTGTGAATGCATCTAAATTTCCCTTCTAATGCAGCTTCTGTTTTCTCTGCATTGCAGATTTTGTGAATACTGATTCCATTTACTTGGCAACAGCCCAAATTACTTATTATTCTAAGTTACTGATTCAATTGAAGAATTTGACCCTAAACATGATGCACTTTTAGAAAAATGGCTTTATAAAAGGTAAAAATGCCTATAAAATGTAAAAAAAAAAAAAAAAAAAAAAAAAAAAAATCAGTTTATACTTATTGGAAGTGATTAATTTCTATCACCTTTGTGAACTGATCACCACACAGAATATGAAGAGTATCAAAAACTTTAGGAGTCCACGGTAGTCCCTAATATATCAGCACAACAACACACCCAGAAAAATATTATATAATTAGTGTAAAATCCCCCAAAATATTGAGATATATTATTGTTAATATTGCACATGCCTAATAATGTTTTGTTTAGAGAAAAAAATATGAGAAGTGCCCTTTTTTCAACTTGAGCCCCTGCCCCTCAAAATGTCAGTCCACGTCCCTGATGTCTTACAAAACTGAAAACATATTTCAGCCCAGCTTTACACTATGTGTAGTGCTAGAGAAGAAGAGACTAACAGATCGACAGACAGATCGACAGACGGACGGACGAACAGATAGATAGATAGATAGATAGATAGATAGATAGATAGATAGATAGATAGATAGATAGATAGATAGATAGATAGATAGATAGATAGATAGATATACTGCAAAGGAGCACCTGGATGTTCCACAGTGCTACTAGCAAAATATTCTATGGACAGATAAAACCAAAGTTGAGGTGTTTGGGGAAAACACAATGTGTGGAGAAAAAGACAGAGCACACTAACAGCTAAACCTCTAAAAGTGTGGAGGCACCACTGTCACCCCAGGGCCTGAATAGTTTGCTATCGTTGATGGAAAACATTGAATCCCCAAGTAGCTAATCGGGACAAATAGCAGGTCTGCCAATTTAAGGCCAACATAGTGACATTATGAGCCACAACACAGAAGTAAGACAACAACAGAAATCCTCCAACAGAAGAAATCGTCTCAGGTTACGAATGTAACCATGGTTCCCTGAGAGGGAACGAGACACTGCGTCCTCTGAGGGGACACTATGGGGAACACCTCGTCGTGACCCGTGTCTGAAGCATACTTTGAAAAACGCCAATGTGTTGGCCGGCGACAGCCTCTGACGTTGCTACCGGCGCGACTATAAATACGCGCCTGTAGGACCCGTCACTTTATCTTCTTCGTGAAGCTTGCGTCCGAAGCATGGCAAGGGAGCTAGAGGACGCAGTGTCTCGTTCCCTCTCAGGGAACCATGGTTACATTCGTAACCTGAGACGTTCCCTTTCAAGAGAACTTCGAACTGCGTCCTCTGAGGGGACACTATGGGGAACAGTATACCCACGCCGCCATGCTGAGGGGAGTGCAGACCAGAATCATGGCAAACACTAAGTACCAACTCTACCGCTTCACCGGGAGTCGCCCCTGGGACGGTTTGACGGCTGTCTTATGACATTATCCCTTACGGCCAAAGGCCTAAGCTACATACCCAACTTACCTGTAGGGCCCTGGCCCGGGGTAGAGCTGAAGGCCTGGAATCACAAAAGATTCCTTTAAAGGGATACGGCTAAGAGCCTGGCACTTTCCTCTACCAAGTCTTTGCCTGTCACACAGGGGCTACTGCTAGCCTTCGCAAAAACTTGCCGAAAGAGCTGTCCCAACAGTACTCTAGTAGTGGCGCCCTGTTCTAGATAGGTATCAGCGGATACCTGGGTGGAGTGGTGCCCAAGATGAACGGGGCTTAACCGACTCAAGAAAGGGCACGAAGCAGCCGCGCGAAGCCCTTACCATATAGGATTTTAGAAAGAACGCAGAGTACTAGCGTGCGAACTTACCACAGTGTGGATTTCAGAAAGTGCGCAAAGACTTCACGTGCACACTTATCATAACATGGATTTACAAATACTGTTCTAAGGACGGGCTCTCGTGGAACTCTGATAGAGCAGCTCGTAGATAGAATGGCCCGGGAGCAGAGCAATTGGAGGAAGGAACGTACAGATGAAGCCTCGGCCACGCCTGTACCATGGCATCCAGCCCCACATGCAGCTGGATGAGTCAGAGGAAGCCAGAGTGGATAGTGCGACGCTCTCTCGAGCCGCAAAACCGATCCACCCAAGTCTGGCCAACCTCTCTAACTCTGCCTCACACCTTGGTGTAAACGGCGCCATTCCCCGAGCCTCAGCCCCTGCCTCAGCAGGATGCCTGCTCTCACAGAGCGTCTCAAAACAGTATGTGGTACTGGAGCGCTCTGAAAGAACCGAGAATCAGTCTCCCAAGAGAGGAAGACTCAGAGCTCCGAGCAGCATGCTCATAGGTGACCCTTTCAGAAAAGGGGAGCGCTGCTGAAATACCCGAGAATTGCCCACACAGCCCCCCCCATGTTGAGGGGGCTTGGGGTGTACAATAAGTACACACCGGTTGGATGAAGCCCAAGGAACACCGGGGCTAATCATCTCAAGAAAGGGAACGAAAGCGGAGCGCGTAACCCTTACCATACAGGATTTTAGAAAGTGCGCAGAATCTTGCGTGCACACTTACCACTTTACGTGGATTTCAGAAAGTGCGCAGAGTCTTGCGTGCACACTTACCACTTTACGTGGATTTCAGACAGTGCGCAAAGCGTTAACATGCACACTGAGCACCATATGGTTTTGAGAAAGTACACAGGCTTAGCGTGTGTACTGAAAGCTTACCTGACAACCACAGTATGTGGGAGCTCACATTCAGAGAGGCCTGTGAAGCCTGCTACCTGATAACCACAATATGTGGGAGTTCACCTACAGAGAGGCCTAGAGAGGCCTACTACCTGCTACCAGATAACCACCTCAAGTGGAAACTGAAAGTAATATGGAACTCGACTCCGGGGAGGCCTGGTGAGGCCTACTACCTGACAACCACAAACCGTGGGAGCTCGCTTTTAAGTGGAAACGCAGTATGTGGGAGCTAAATCTCCAGGGAGGCCTGGTGAGGCCTACTACCAGGCAACCACAATATGTGGGAGCTCGCCTTCAGAGAGACCTGGTGAAGCCTACTATCTGAAAACCACAATATGCTATTTAATGGAAACGTACAGTATGTGGGAGCTAAATCTCCAGGGAGGCCTGGTGAGGCCTACTACCTGGCAACCACAGTATGTGGGAGCTCGCCTCCAGAGAGACCTGGTGAAGCCTACTATCTGAAAACCACAATGTGCTATTTAGTGGAACGCACAGTATGTGGGAGCTAAATCTCCAGGGAGGCCTGGTGAGGCCTACTACCTGGCAACCACAGTTTGTGGGAGCTCGCCTTCAGAGAGACCTGGTGAAGCCTACTATCTGAAAACCACAATATGCTATTTAGTGGAAACGCACAGTATGTGGGAGCTAAATCTCCAGGGAGGCCTGGTGAGGCCTACAACCCGAATTCCAGAAAAGTTGGGACGTTTTTTAAATTTTAATAAAATGAAAACTAAAAGACTTTCAAATCACATGAGCCAATATTTTATTCACAATAGAACATAGATAACATAGCAAATGTTTAAACTGAGAAATTTTACAATTTTATGCACAAAATGAGCTCATTTCTATTTTGATTTCTGCTACAGGTCTCAAAATAGTTGGGACAGGGCATGTTTACCATGGTGTAGCATCTCCTTTTCTTTTCAAAACAGTTTGAAGACGTCTGGGCATTGAGGCTATGAGTTGCTGGAGTTTTGCTGTTGGAATTTGGTCCCATTCTTGCCTTATATAGATTTCCAGCTGCTGAAGAGTTCGTGGTCGTCTTTGACGTATTTTTCGTTTAATGATGCGCCAAATGTTCTCTATAGGTGAAAGATCTGGACTGCAGGCAGGCCAGGTTAGCACCCGGACTCTTCTACGACGAAGCCATGCTGTTGTTATAGCTGCAGTATGTGGTTTTGCATTGTCCTGCTGAAAAAAACAAGGCCTTCCCTGAAATAGACGTTGTTTGGAGGGAAGCATATGTTGCTCTAAAACCTTTATATACCTTTCAGCATTCACAGAGCCTTCCAAAACATGCAAGCTGCCCATACCGTATGCACTTATGCACCCCCATACCATCAGAGATGCTGGCTTTTGAAGTGAACGCTGATAACATGCTGGAAGGTCTCCCTCCTCTTTAGCCTGGAGGACACGGCATCCGTGATTTCCAACAAGAAGGTCAAATTTGGACTCGTCTGACCATAAAACACTATTCCACTTTGAAATAGTCCATTTTAAATGAGCCTTGGCCCACAGGACACGACGGCGCTTTTGGACCATGTTCACATATGGCTTCCTTTTTGCATGATAGAGCTTTAGTTGGCATCTGCTGATGGCACGGCGGATTGTGTTTACCGACAGTGGTTTCTGAAAGTATTCCTGGGCCCATTTAGTAATGTCATTGACACAATCATGCCGATGAGTGATGCAGTGTCGTCTGAGAGCCCGAAGACCACAGGCATCCAATAAAGGTCTCCGGCCTTGTCCCTTACGCACAGAGATTTCTCCAGTTTCTCTGAATCTTTTGATGATGTTATGCACTGTAGATGATGAGATTTGCAAAGCCTTTGCAATTTGACGTTGAGGAACATTGTTTTTTAAAGTTTTCCACAATTTTTTTACGCAGTCTTTCACAGATTGGAGAGCCTCTGCCCATCTTTACTTCTGAGAGACTCTGCTTCTCTAAGCCAAAGCTTTTATAGCTAATCATGTTACAGACCTGATATCAATTAACTTAATTAATCACTAGATGTTCTCCCAGCTGAATCTTTTCAAAACTGCTTGCTTTTTTAGCCATTTGTTGCCCCCGTGCCAACTTTTTTGAGACCTGTAGCAGGCATCAAATTTTAAATGAGCTAATTAAGTGGATAAAAGTGTAAAATTTCTCAGTTTAAACATTTGCTACGTTATCTATGTTCTATTGTGAATAAAATATTGGCTCATGTGATTTGAAATTCCTTTAGTTTTCATTTTATTAAAATTTAAAAAACGTCCCAACTTTTCCGGAATTCGGGTTGTACTACCTGGCAACCACAGAACGTGGGAACTCACCATCAGAGAGGCCTGATGAAGCCTACTACCTGATAACCACAATATGCGGGAGTCCACCCAGCCCCTCATGTTGAGGGAAGCGATGCTTGAGGTGTATAGCAAATACACACCAGCTGAATGAAGCCCATGGAACCCAGGGCTAATCATCTTAAGAAAGGGAACGAAGCGGAGCTCGTAACCCCTACCGTACAGGATTTTAGAAAGTGCGCAAAGTCATGCGTGCACAATTACCACTTTACGTTGATTTCAGAAAGTGCGCAGAGTCTTGCGTGCACACTTACCACTTTACGTGGATTTCAGACAGTGCGCAAAGTGTTCACGTGCACACTGACCACCATGTGGTTTTGAGAGAGTACACAGGCTTAGCGTGTGTACTGAAACCAAGCATCGCAGAGGCGCTGGATCGCAAGGGAGAGGTGAGCTCCAACCCTCAAGCGAGGGGAGCATCACCTGAGGCAGTACATATAGAGGACTCCGTAACCACCACCTCCCCGGATGCGCCAAACGGCCAGGCGGCCCCTCAGGGTGACCTGGCCGGACATCTATGGAATTCCCTGCAGTGCTGTGCCAATTCTGATGATCAGCCAGGCTCCTCGGGAGGGGGTGTGGGATGGGCAATCGCAGAGCGCTTGCCTCCCACGCGCGGGTCTCACTCCGCCTACCAAAAGCCTGTGATCTTGGCCACCTAGCTATTTCCAGAGCACTGTAAAGGAAACTCACAGAGATTGTTAGTAGACATATAACCACCAGCAACATAACATCCATAAACAGGTAAAGCAAGGGTTACGTACTCACCCACCCTCCTGTACTGGAGTCCCGCTGCGGGGCACCTCCTTCTGGCCCGGACCGTCAGTAAGGCGGTTACTATGAATATAGAACCAACCAAAACCTCATAGGTCCAGGAAGGAGACTGTTATGTGAGAGACTGTCCACCTAACCTCTATCAGGTGGAGAGCTGGTGGCTACAGGGGAATTAGGCAGGGGAGGAAAAACAGAAGTTAAAACAGAGGTTAAAAACATCCGGAGCTACTAGGTTCTTTCTATCGCTCTGATCCGGGCGAGGACGCTGCCTCGTCTGAATCACGTCCCTCAGACCCTGCTTACCTCTCCGTGACCCGCGGTTCCTCTTGCCCCTGCCCTTAACACTAGCCTTCTGCGCCCGTCTACGATCCTCAGATCGAGATGGGCCAGGACCCCTTCGTTGTTCGGGCTCGGACCTGGACCTTTGTGGAATGAAGGATTTAAAAGGCCGCCTTTAAATCCTTGCGCCCTTGCCTCCCTGAACTTTTCGACCACCATCTCGACGGAGGTACCGAAAAGCTCAGAAGGCGAGACCGGAGCATCGAGAAGAAAACCCCTTTCTTCCCTCCCGATGTCTGCCAGGTTCACCCACAGATGTCTCTCCGTTACCACCATGGCCACCATAGACCTGCCCAAGGCGGAGGCGGCCTGCTTGGTAGCCCGGAGAGAGAGGTCTGTGGTGCGGCGCAGCTTGGCTACCTGGTCAGGTGAAAGGCCCTCGCCTGTATCCAGGTCCTTCAGCAGGCCAGCCTGGTAAGCCTGAAACCATTCATCGTGTGCAACGAAGTCACCGCCTGACCTGCTGCCGCGTATGATTTGTCATCTAAGGGGCTTAGATGGCAAAGAGGGAGATTTAAGAGAGGACGTTTCCCCCATAGAGAGATAGCTAGCCAGCATCTCTCTACAGGGGGCATCCTCTCATAGCCGTTTCTGTGCATGCCTTCGATATCAGCATAACTCGTATGCTGAAACCGATGGATGTGAGCGGAAAACAGCCTCTTCCATTCCTTTTCGACTTCTGCATGTAAGTCAGGCAAGAATGGAAGGCTCACCTGGGCTGGAGGGCTATGGTCAGACAAATAACGCTCATCGAGGCGACCTCACGACGTTACTTTTCTGGCACGCTTCCATGGCAAAACTAATTTTGCAGCTAACAGCTCCCCATACGCAGGGCAGGAGGATTGAGAAGGCTCAGCCTCAGCTTCTTCGCCACTCTCAGACATCTCCTGCTCTTCCTGGGTAAAACCCAGCAGAGTACTAACGTCAGTGCAAGAAAGGGTTAATGACAACGCATCTTCCTCCCGAAGTTCACTCTCGTTTGCCGCCGGAGAGTGTGAAAGGAAAAAAGTCCCTCTCTACACTCCTCAGCGAGATCCACCTGTGATCCCGACGAGCTCATTCTCCTCCGTGCCTCGGCAACGGCGGGTCCTGAGCTACGGGATCCAGATGGCTGTCCCTCTTTCCTCGAAAAGAGAGACAAACGAGAGCGGAGCTTTCTCACAGAAAAACGCTCGCAGTGCACGCAGATCGCCCCCTCAAGGACATCGCGCGCGTGCTCTTCGCCCAAACAAGAGACGCAAAGAGTGTGTGTGTCATCGGGTGTCAGATAACGCTGACACGGACGCACACACTGTCTAAACGCCTTGCTAGTGGAAGCCATGATGATAACAATAATAGAACGCTCTTACCGTTTTGGTCGTTTCTCAGATGCACGCTTCAAACAAGACAGTCAATGAAGACGAAGAAGATGAAGTGACGGGTCCTACAGGCGCGTATTTATAGTCGCGCCGGTAGCGACGTCAGAGGCTGTCGCCGGCCAACACGTTGGCGTTTTTCAAAGTATGCTTCAGACACGGGTCACGACGAGGTGTTCCCCATAGTGTCCCCTCAGAGGACGCAGTTCAAAGTTCCCTTGAAAGGGAACTTGTCCTGACCTGAACCTGATTGAGATGCTTAAGCATGACTCCAAGAAAAGCAAGCCACTGCAGAAACTCAAGAATGATGCAGTGCAGAATTCCTCCAGACCATTGTGCAGATCCAATCCGCAATTACAAGAAATATTTGTGCTTCCAAAGGAGGGTCAAACTTATTATATCCAAAGATTTACATACTTATTTTCACTTGAATTGTACACACAGTGTATCAAGACGTGAACCTAGTCCATACATTTTTAACAAATTCATAGTGAGAATCAGTGTTGGGGAAAGTTACTTTTAAAAGTAATGCCTTACAATATTGCGTTACTCCCTAAAAAAGTAACTAAATACATTACTTAGTTACTTTTTATGGAAAGTAATGTGTTACATTACTTTTGCATTACTTTCACGTTACTTTTTAAATATGAGCAGGGCTTGATTGTTTTTAATATAAGAAGTTCTATTTATAGCAAATGTAAAAGCCCTTTCACACCAAAAAGTGTAATGAATAAACCTCAGGCTGAAGGAAAAGTAAATTCACGTCTGTACAGTAGAACACAGGAGAAGAAGGTTCAACACTCTTCAGCAATAAAAAAAAAACAATGAAGCACAATTGTTAGTTTATCTAAAGTCATTTTTTAATTATTAGTATGGTTGAACTGGATCATTAAAGGTCAGCAGCAAAGACACTGTTAATAAAATGGGAATAGATACATTTGTGTTATTTAATATATTTAGTTATTGCAGGTTTGCGTTATATTCTGAGTTTGCATTTCACTGTTTTGATTAATTTTGATGAATACTAAATCTGTTTTGTTTTTTGTTTTTTTGTGAGTGGGATGAATTAATGCACATTCACATTTAGTCTAGAACTACAGTAACATGTTCACACAGCGCACACAACGCCTCCATACTTCCGATTTCTCCCAATATGGGAACAGGAGGCTTGTCAGTCAAAAAATGGGAATACAAAGTAACTGGCGTTACTTTTTTGAAAAAGTAACTCAGATATTTTCTTGTAAATTAAAAAGTAATGCGTTACTTTACTAGTTACTTGAAAAAAATAATCTGATTACGTAACTCGCGTTACTTGTAATGCATTACCCCCAACACTGGTGAGAATGGACACCTGAAGGTTTCTGTTACTCTCAACAACAAACATAAGGCAGAACAAGAGAGGATGCTTAAGTTTCGATTCACATAAATTCAATATATTTCCCATTATTGTCCAGCAAAAATCATACTGAGAGATAAATCACATTTGCAATCATTGTAAACAATGAGTGGAAGCTAATAAGATGCATTTCTGCACCACGCTTCCCCACCAGGGCTGCGGTACCACCTCTATAGCTACATAATGCATTAGAATCTCTGCTAAAAGAGAATAATCTCCTTTGCGAGAATAATCTCTGTAAAGAAACTATACTGAATGGTACAATTTTAGGTGTCTCACCGAGTAGTGCTTGTGTAAAGTTGTGTGAAACGTGTGTATGTGTGTATTAGCTTCTGAAGACCTGCTGTGCTCTCTCTCAGCCTCTCTAATCTCCACTGTTTCATGTCTTGTCAAGTGGTTTCCCTCTCATCCCACGAGCCCTTTCTTGCTCTCTCTCACCCTTATCTTGGTCTCTCTCATCTCTCTACCCCTGTACTCTGGTGCAACAACGTCTCTCATCATTTCATTCTCTTTCTTTGTCTCTGGAGGGGGTCAACAGTCTGACAGAAAATGTGTGTAGAAAGGGATGTAAACACACAACCTTGCAGAAAAAGACGTGTCCCCTCAGAGACTCATGAGGGCATGGGGGTAAACTAACAAGATTTTCCAGTATTCGCCAGCTTTTCTAGGAATTTACTTGCTGCAGTCACAGTGTTAATAAAATCACTGACATGAAACAATAAACAATACTTATTAACAGTTAGTTCCAATTTTTTCATTTTCATGGACTCTTTCTACTTGCTATTATTATGCCAGTAGGTGGTGACAAATGTAAAATTTTTACAAGATTTTTGCCGCATCCGAAATGGAATACTTCCCTACCTACGCTGATAGGTCATGTGATAGTAACAACATGGTGGATATAGTATGTCTGAATTCCATTCGTACTACACAAATCCATATTGTATAGAACATACTTTTTTTAATTGTTGCGAAGTAAATTCTAATTCAAATGACAGTACGTGATTTCAGATGCACTGTTTGACTACTTAAAAAAATCATTCATTTAGCTGATTTGTTCTACAGTGAATCATTGAATCATTCCCTCAAATGATTCATTAAACAACACTGATTCATTAAGGAACAAAACACTACTGTGGTGTTTGCTTAGAAACACAGAATGGTTGGTTATGTTTTTACTGTGTTTGGAACTGTTTTTGTTGGTGGAGCATTAACTGGTTATAATTGGTCTAAAATATATGTGATTTATTATTAACTTATTGTTTAAAACTCCCATCAACAGATGAAAACTATAAATCACCACCACTGAGTCACCGTTTCTCCAGTCCTTATTTTCGCTTTCTGTTTAATTCCTCTCGCACTTGTTTCCCTTGTAACGTGCACAGCAGTCCTGTAGAGAGGAGTTAAATGGCTTGTTTGAGAGAGAATGATAACCTTTCTACAGAGACGCTGCTTTAGTAACATTCTTAGCTTTCTCTAGTTCTCCTCATCCCAGCACAACGCTCTCTGACTCCTGCTGAAAAACTTTATTTATTCTCACTGCTCACATCTGACATGACAATTAAACCATTTTGTGTTCTTTCTAAATGCTGATGCTGGCTTTTAAGTGAATAATTTGACAAAGAAAGCAATTGTATTATAATTATCGAGTAGATGGAATAAGAGGCAATTCTAAACTAATCATGCCATCAAAGCCCACTCTCCACAGGTTTAAACCCACATGAACATCCTCATTTCAAGCCGGTATAATAAAATCTGGAAGAACACACCTGAAAAGATGTCTGTTCCTCAAAATTCAGTATCAAAGGAAGCATCTGACACATTTTAAGATCAAAAGCAGAGCACATCTGAAGTTAAAGGATTGTTAAAGGCTTAAAACAAGTTCAACTTTATCTACAGAATCTGTGGCATGCTGTCGATTAGCACAGACAATCATTTAATTCCTCAGTTTGTAAAAAACATTCAATAAACATGGTTACAGAAATGCACTTATGATGCAAGGGCAGTGTTCAGTCTACAATCTAATTATGTGATACAGATGCAGTTATTGTGGGTGGAGTTTGTTCCATTTACTACTTTATGAATTATGCCGTCACTTCTCTTTCTGGTATCATTGTGCTTAACTGTACAAAAGTTACCAGGTTTACTGGTAATTTGGAATTGACTCTTGGAGTAAGTGCTTCATGCATTGCTAAACTATCGATAAGGACAATTATTAGACAGCAAAATGTCCACCAAGCTTTACTATTGTTACCATACTTTAAAAGATTATTTCTTTAAAGTTGATTGTGATTTTACGAAACTAAGGAACAAGTCAAAATAGATTTCGAATCGACAGCATGTCATACACACTTAATTTTGTATAACTTTAAAAATTCACTAGTAATCCTTCCTTCTGTATCTTCCACAGGCACACTAACATCAATTGAGCCATATTACACAGTTCATTAAACTGATTAAAACCCGCTTACCTTTTTGGATTGCTTCAACAGATACATCACACTTCAGAACTGATGGCAGGTAGTCTTTAACTGCAAGTAAAAACCCTGCTGAAATATGTGGCTAAGCTAAAAAACTGGCAGTCAGCGTAATAATTGTCTTCACTAACCTTAATGAGGTTCACAAACAAATAGTGGTTGTTTCCAGTGAGCTAATGCTTTCAATTGCAGCCCATTATTCAATCAACTCTGTTGGGACTGTAAGTCACACACAATCTTCTATTTATGCAAAACATGGCTGTCAGCCTCAGCGTCTCATAGGCTGTTATTATCATTATGCGCGGCGTAAGTGTGCCAAATTAATGAACACTGCCTCTCGCTGTCTAGAACGTTGACAGCCACCTAATGATGAGGTGCCGTCTACCTATAAGCTATGGTGTAATTACTATCTCCTACAGAACACACACTCTCACACCATGGAGAATGGTGGTGTAAAAACCTATTCTCAAAAACACAATCACACGGCGTCTGTTCCCCCTCTCTGGTTTTATTTGCTGATGTGTAATAAGGTCCACAGGGCAACTTGTGTGCGTGTGTGTATCTGTCTGCATTTTATTCCGCATGGATCAACAGTGCAGCAGAGTTCAGAAGTTCACAGAAACGGGGACTCCTCAGGATTAGGCTTGCAAATACTCTACTAAACTCCTCAAACTGGATTTAGATGAGTATTGTGCAATCTTGGCAGTTTCTCTGAAGCACTCTGTCATAGTGGAGGGACATTTTCACATGGTTTATAACGTTCTTGATGTCTTAGAAACATTGTAACAAATGCAAACTGTACATAAACAGTTGCAGGTATACTGATACTGATTGCTAATTGTTTTTAGCCTGATCCTGAATATATTCAGCCAACGCTGTTTTGCTATCACACGCATTTGGTAAAGGCAATTAATCTGTGCTATAACTCAAACAGTGGCAGAAACAACATCACTTACAATTATGAGTCATGATGATGAGAGATAATGACTATGTGGGTGCTTATGCTACAATATATTTGCTAATCATAACATGCGTTATGTATCTTTCTCCCTTGACAAAGACTCTCGTGGGGGGTGAGATAACAATTTACAGCCTGCAAATAAAGCGGAGCTCAAACATGACGGCAGCATCAGCCTTTTGAGGGTTAGGATTCTGTGTAGAATTAGATTTCTAATTGAAGTCGATTTGAGTGGTGCTGGAATGTATAATCAGAGTCCTCAATCAACCACTCCAGACATTTTTATGCTTTCGCCATCCTAGTTTTCCAAGATGTCACAACATACTCTGGTTGTAAACACCAGATAAATTTCAATTCCTGAAGAAACTGGACAACCTTTAACAGGTGAGAATGTGTTGGTATGTGGTTTTATATGTATTAACAATATTACAGGTACTATGTTTCTATTTTTAATCCCCTTTAAGTTAACATCTTCTAAAATCATCTGCATCTGCTTAATCATCTACTTTATATTCATACATACGTATGATAGCGAATGTACAGTCAACTTGCTCTTGAGTGTTCACGGACCAGCTTTGACCATTCCAATTTGGCAGACAGCTTACGTATTGCAGACTATAGAAAACAGCTACTATTGAGGCATCTATGGATATATAGCTATGCGTGTAAAAGCAAAAGCCCTTTTAAAGAAAGTCAGTTCACTCTGGGACCATATTTGCACTGCCCTCAGACAGCTATTTTAGGCATGCAAATCTTCAACTACTATCTACTTGAATAGTTAAATATTGAAATGTCAAAACCTGCTTGCAGTAACCTAGCATATACTGCCCCATGCACAAAAAAAATTCAGGTTTGTCCAGCCACTGCATTGCATGTGCAACCCTAAACATGCATTTCCAAGAACCAGAGCTTAAAATGGCATCTGTAGTGACGCAATGACTTCACTTTATGTAGGACTTTTTGTGAGCACCAGGTTCTAATACTTAGGGTTAGGAGTTTTCTTAAATGAGTATGAGAAATAGTGCATCACTAATAATAATATTGGTGTTCTAGGCTGTCTGGAAACATTTATTTTTAATGCATTTTTCTAAATACTAATCCCCCAAGGATATAACCTGTACACATATATATATATATATATTTTTGTTTGTTTTTGTTACAGTGAATACTTTGTTGCCCAAAATGTGCAGTGCACCAAAACAGTTATAAACAAAACAGATAATTAAAGCAAAATGCAACTTTAAAGTTTTTATGTTTTTATTTAGCACTCCAGATATATTTGCCTAAAATACATAGATGAGTCAGCATTTCTGCTTTGCTACCCAACACAGGTTGTAGTGTGTCTGTGTGCGTTAAAACAATCACGCGGCGAGAGTCAGCCTAAAGGCCTAATCTGTTTTCTTCGAAAATAATTAATAAACCTACAAAAGAAAAGAGCAGAAAGTTGTGTGTGGAAATGATCAACCGTGAAGTCACACATACACACACACACGCAAAACACTCTGTCAGCACACATGCAGCGTTTTCAATTCCGACTTCGGCCTGTAATGATTATTAGTGCAGGCTAGTGTGACCAAACAGCCGAAGTAATGTAATTACACCCATGTCACCGAGCTTCAGTCAGGAGAGAGAAAAACTACAGCGAGAGAAAGAGAGAGAGAGAGAGAGAGAGAGAGAGAGAGAGAGAGAAATGGGAAGGTGATATGAGTCCTTTGCCAGCGGGTAGAAGTCCTGTACAAACAACCAAAAAATATCTTTACACAGACAGACAGGCATAATCTCTTGGTGTCAGTCTGTACCCACACGCACTCTTCAAAGCACTTTTCTAATGACAGAAAGGGCGCTGTTGAAGGTGAACTACCCTGGGTGGGATCTTCTGTGGGATAGGAGCAAGGACCTTGCCTCTGCACTGTGGCCAGCCTGGTGGAGGTCATGGGCAGCCTTCTCCACATCCCATTCCCCCGGAGCCAGCATGTGAGAGACCAGTGAAGAATACAGAGCTGTGTCCTCACACCTGATCAACATCCCGGCATTCAACAGCAGAGACAGGAGCTCAGGGTCAAACACATCCTCAGTCACCTACAGAGAGAGAGAGAGAGAGAGAGAGAGAGAGAGAGAGAGAGAGAGAGAGAGAGAGAGAGAGAGAGAAGCCATGAGAGGGAGGCAAAAGAAAAAAAAATCAATTTCAATAAACACTCCAGTGCGACAAACAATCTGTGCATGAGCACAGACTTCACCCAGCACACAACACACAATATATTACATTTTCCATCTTATATAAACAAGTAATTGTTATAGCTACTCTGTCTTAATATGGACACACAACAACAAATATTCTTTAACTTAACTATGATTGTTTTTAAATTTTCTGTCCTTATAAACATGCCTCTGTGTATGTGTGTATATATATTTATTATAATGCTGGAAAAGTGCATACACAGGTGTAAATATGGACACAAAAAACTTTTTTTAACTTTACTATGATTTTTTTTGTAGCTCTTCTTTCTTCTTTTAATCACAGGATAGTCTATTAAAAGCAAGGCAAGGCAAGACAAGGAAAGTTTATTAATATAGCACATTTATTACACAATGGTAATTCAAAGTGCTTTACATAAAAAAGGAAAGTAAAATAAACATGAAGAAAAATAATAACAAAAATAAAACAAGCAATTTTAAAACTGAAAATTAATTAAAAATTTACTTATTTAAAATGAATTTTAAAACAGTTAGAAATAGAAAATGATTTTACATAAAAAACAGTGAAATTACAGTGCAATCAGTCCAGACATCGCACAGTGCTCATTCAATAAATGCACAGCTAAACAGATGAGTTTTGAGTCTAGATTTAAATGTGACTGGTGTTTCAGCATCTTATCGCTTCTGGAAGCTGATTCCAACTTAGACACATGGAATAAGAACATAGAAATACCAGGTTCCCATTACTTCTCTTTTACATTTTTGCAGGACAGGACAGCTCACTTCTTCTGAATATGCAAAATATTTATTATTTATTATTAGGCCACATTTGTTTGCCTCTCTGTGCCTACAAACTGTATTTTGATTCTCAAAAAAATTCTCAATAAAAAAAACATTTTCATTGATATATTTTACTGTTTCTGCTGTCAGACAATGGAATGAATATGAAGTAGTGACTGAAACGTGACTTCATAACCAGCTCACCCTTCCGCTATATATACAGTACAGCAAGAGGAGACCCTGTTACTATCATACTGTCCATTACCCATTTTAAAGTCAAACTACATTCCATTAAGGTGAAAATATTGAAAAGTCAACCCTTTAACCATAATTGTTTGGTAATTAAAATCTGAATGTTTGTTGAAATTTAAGCATTTCATTATTTTTGCAAGAAAACAGACCTAAATCTTGAGTTTTGCACTGTAAAACAGATATTCTGAAAGCATCACTAGATAAATAAACCTGTCTTTTGCTATGGGTTTGATGTTTGCCGCTTTGCTTTATCTGAGGTGTCTACAGCGATCTATCACGCCACATTAAAGAGCTCCAAAACAGTATTTATTACTTTAATTTCCTAATACAATGGACAGAATTTGAAATCTGATACTCTTTCATGTTCACAAAGCACCAAGCTTAGCCCACTGCAATTTACTGGAGGGGAGGCGTACTATATGTTTTGCTCATTCATCAACTGAAAACAGCATTGATTGGGATTGAAGAAAAGATATTGGTTCATCAAAATGAGAATCTATTAAAATCAAAAAACTTTCTTTTGTTTTACCCAGCCCTAGAATAGTTCGTTTTTTTTAGTGGCCTCCGCTGTCACAGCAGTGTGTGTGTTGAATGTGAAAAGTGAAGCACAGTCACTGTTCATCTGTTCTCTTCATAAATAAATAAACGCATAATCCTATGCTCGTACACGTATAAAAAAACAAACAATAATGAAAACAAAAATAAAAGCAATTCAATGTGTTATTATAATTAAAAAAATTTAATTAAAATGACAGGTAATAGAATTTATATGACCCTGTCATAAATAATGATGGACAATGTTAATATATATATATATATATATATATATATATATATATATATATATATATATATATATATATAATGTACATTTCTGAAACTATATTTTAATTACTTAAAACACTGTAAAATGATCTTATCAAAACAAAAAAACCTGCCAGAAAAGCCACTATTACACAAATAAACAGACTAAATCTTGCCGCTTCCACCTCTGAATAGAGCTCATAGACTCATGCCTGCTTTCCCCTGGGTACACTATATTCTGTTTATCGGTGTTATCTGGTGGCCATGTTGCACTTGCATGTCTGGAGGAGGTCACATGTGATATAAATGAGTTCAGAGAGAAATGTCCCACCCTCCTGTGACCTCCGGCCTGCTCAGAGAGACCAGGAGCACCTCTCTCATCTTTTAAGCATAAATTATTCAACTGCCGGCTTTAGAGGTGGAGAACACAGAGGAGTGGTACTGTAGGAGTCAGAACACTGGAAAATCAATTATGTGCTAAATTTGATTAAAGGCAAGTCCAAGCCAAGAGATATGATGCCCTTTAACTGCGTGTGTGTGCATCCTCATATTAAATGTGACGTGACATTAATAGTGGATATAATACTCAAATGCAGTTTATATACACTGTACTGACCTCACACAAAGGTTTCTAATGCCTATGGAATGAGTATAGATTTACAGTGATCTTAAAGACATACACACTAAACGTGCGGTCACATCAGTGAAGCTTCATGGACAAAAAGGTAAATTTTATATTGTAAATAAATGTAGCAATACACACAGATCAAGCAGTTTCTATTGCTCAGCACCAGGAATCCACATGATTAACTGGAACCCACTGTAAAATCTGGGTGGGGAAATCCTCAACATTCCTGATATTGTGGAGTCCTTTTGAAATGACTGGATTTCACAAAGATAAATAATGGTGAGTGTACCCACTACATTTCGATAGCATGTGAACATTTCGGATATTTTTTTTATTTCTTCTTCTATATACACATTTATGTCTACAAATGAAAGGGAAAGTAAGGAGAGTAAGGAGAAAGAGAGATGGTTGGTAATCAAAGCTCTCTGAGGGATACAGACACTACAGTTAGGCATATTATCAATGATCATGGTCACATTCATCCATTCACGCTCACTTATCATTTGCATGTGATTCTGAGAAGAACCAGATTATTAACTCTTCAAAAACCAAGCACACTACACCAGGTCTTTAAAAGCAGTTTTTAACAATTCAGTATGATGGATAATTCAAAGCAGCATAATCTTTGTTCCTGTCTTAATTCTCTACAACTGTCGCCATATCAATCCAGTGTTGTAGTTGACAACATTTCATTTAAGTCCAAGTGAAGAGCAAGATTCATATTTCAGACTGATATTTTCATGGTCATAGGTAGGCCTGGGTATTTAGGTTGATTCTTTTTAAGGCACCGACCGAATTGCCTCGATGCTATCGAGTACTGAAAAATGTTGACTTGTTCGATACCACATTTCAACAAGGGGATAATCTTAGTGAGCCAATAAGCAGGCAGCGTGCTTGCTGTGCTTAAATCATGTGCTGGTGATTAGCTACTGTATGGTAAGGCATCAAGAAAAAACACTAGTTTAATCCAGTTACACCCAGAGAAGTGGCTCACACATGAGGTTTTAGCATGTAAGCGTCCAATCACCCATACACTAATGTGTTTCATTTAAAAAACAATGTTTTATAAAGAAAACGATCCTCGTCCATACTGGTGTTTACACGGCATTTCAGAAAAGATCTCCAGCTGCACTTACATGACCGAAAACACATATTATTTGACCATTCATGCACACTGTAGTATCAAGCTACAGTGCCCTCCTCCATAAGTATTGGAACAGAAAAAAAAAACAAATTGTTCTATTTGCTGTGGAGTAAAGAAATCTGTAATTTAATAAAAAATGAATATGAGACAAAAATACAGAATGTCACATTTTATTATTGGGTGATTCAACACAAATATGTTTTACCAGCTAAGAAGATCAGCACTTTTAGAGTTTCATCTCCCTATCTGATATGAGCATAAGTATTGGAACAGTTGCCTCACAGGCCTTTCTAAGTGTTCAGCTGTGTCCTGTTGCATTAATTCTTCAGATATTAAAAGCAGGGAATGTGTCTTATCAGTTATATCCATTGCTTCTGCATTCTAAGTCTTGCATTTGATGATGACACAAACAAACCAGGATGAAGACGAGGAAGCTGACTCTGAAAGAAAAGCAAGCAATTTGGATGCTTGAAAAAAAGAGGAAGCCAATTAGAACTAGGAAAAACAAAGGGCATGGAGAAAACAAGAGTTTGGCGACAACAGCAACCAACGACGACCTGATCGGCTGAGAAAAACAACAGTAGTTGATGACAGACAAATCATAAAAGCTGTGAAAATGAACCCTAAAATACATGTCAGTAAAATCACCAACAACCTCCAGAAAGCTGGGGTGATGCTTTGTCAATCTACAGTTCACAGGAGAGTTTGACACAGAACTACAGAAGCTACACCTCTGATCAGCACCAAAAATAGAAAGGCAAGATTCTTCACAAATGTGAGCCAGTAGAGTTTGGGAACTGAGTTGATGGACCGATGAGACAAAGATTTTACTTTTATTAGACCTTTATCTAAGTGATTGGAAATTAAAAGTATGGAGAATAAAGGGAACTGCAAATGATCCTAAGCATACAACCTCATCTGTAAAGCTTGGTGGAGGTGGTGTCATGGCATGGGCATGCATGGGTGTCTCTAGAACAGGACCTCTTCATTTTAATGACGACTTAATGCATGATGACAGTAGCAGAATGAATTTGGAAGGGTACAAAATCATCTTGGCTACCAATATTCAAGAAAATGTCACCAAACTCATTAGAAAGCACTTCATATTGGATCAGGACAATGACACAAAACCCCCTGCAGTTCAGTCAAGGACTGATTTAACATTAATTTCACCAGCTGAAGAGGAGACTAAAGACAGAAACTCCCCAAAACAAGCAACAGTTGGAACTGGCTGCATTAAAGGCTGGGGAAAAGTATTTCAAAGCATAAGACCAAGAGTCTGGTGATGTCTATGGGTTGTCCATCAGTAAATCACTGAAAAATGAATAGAAATGATGATTCTGTCTGAGCTATGTGTTTTAAAAGAAAAAAGCACTAGTGTAAACATAGCCTAAAAGATGAAAACTATTTGCACTGATTTATTGTGATGGTTACATTTTGTTCGTTTGTGCAGTGGTTCAGAAGAGAGACAGAAAAAATAAAACCTTTGTTTTTTGAGATATTGTGTAGTGTAATTAAAATGTATTTCATAAAATTGTTTTGAAATCAAGGTATTGTATTGAAAATGTCTGAATGATACCCAGCCTTAATCGTGGTCTCGTCCCTCTGGTCTCAGTCTCGACTCAAGACTCAAATGAGCTGGTCTTGGCTACAGTAATGTACCACTCTGCAGCCTCCTTCTCTCATTTGTTGATGAGTTTCAATTTGTGAGAATAACTGATTATTTATTATTGCTTAGCTAGATATTCTAGCAGTAGAAAGATGTGTAACTCTATAAAACCATTCAAAATGCACAGTCTTCTGTTAAAGCAAAAACATGTTTTTATAGAGTCTGAAACAAAAACCGCTTTGAAGGCCATACTTCAGCTATTATTAGTGTTCGTTTTATTAGCAGAATTAAATGAGTTTGAAATTAGCAGCATCTGGAGGGAGTGAATTACACAGGCACAGTTGATGTTAACAGTTAACAGTTTTGGACACATACAGAATCAGCCACACAAAATATCCACACTGGAGTCACCATCAAAAACAAGACATCTCACCTAAGCCACATTTCACAAGTTGAGACCGCATTGAGAAGAACCTTTTAATGTAGATTCATTTACATCTTAGTGCCAATTCATTCTTTTTGACATTAAAACTATTTATTTTTCTGGTGACTTGTTTTTTTTTCTTGTTTCTGTGATGGTGAATTTCTCCTCCCCTGCTCAAAGCCTTGTACTAGTTTTGCACTCTTTTTTCTTTTTTCCAGCCAAGACGTCTGTGGAGAGCCGTTAGAAACAGCACAGATGGACCTGAAAGGTCGAAGAACAGCAAGTGCAATGAGAGAGAGCAAGAGAGAGTGAAAAACAGAGTGAAAGAGTGTGTTAGAGAAATTGAGAGAAAAGGATTGAAGGAGGGAGGGAGGAAAATAAGAAGATGAAGGGAAAAGGGAAGAGCATGGAGAGAGTCAGAGCTAAAATGTCGAGCGCTGAACTGTGAAGAAAGACCGGCCAGCTGTAGAAACCACTTCATAAAGAGGGAGAGAAACAACGAGAAAGCGAAAAACAGCATGGAGGAGGAGAGAGAGCTGGCTGGCACAAGGCATTTAATGTTTCAAATGCATGCTGAAGATAAAACGCTGTGGCTTGTGAAAAATCATTTGAAGGAATGAAGATGTGAATATGAGAGAGCAGTAATCTGCTGTTTAAGATATTCTACTCATCACCTCCTTCCAACAGACAGACAAAAGCAATCCCTCATTCTCCTTGATTGGAACTCCATTTCTGATCATTTCAAGGAGAAAACTGAGACAGAAGAAATAAAATGAGAGAAAGAAGAGATGCAAATAGCACTTACTTATAAAGTAGGCATATACTGTATATTCAGTCACACCTTAATATAAGTCGCAGATTTGAAAAAGTAGGAGATGAAAAATACATATTCTCAGTCACATTTTATTATTAGCTACATGTTATAATATATGGAATAAATGTTAAATACATTTATATAAACGTATAAAATAAATTATAGTGGTATTCACAACAAACCTAAATGAATTTAAAGTGAAACTCAATTACCAGCATGTAGGAAATGCGCTATACAAATAGTTCATGTGCCATAGTTTGTCTAACAAGAACAAACTCTGTCAAAGTTAACTGTGAAGAGAGAAAAAAAACTAAACAAAAGAAAACATGAGATAAAATAAGTCTCTACTCACAGACCCATTTCCCTCAGAGACCAGTTTTTACAATAATATAAAAAATTTATTAAAATTACCACTTGCGATGTCAAGTTAGCAATGCTAGTATACTTTGATAAGTTAATAAATTGCAACATGTTTTTAGATTATTTAAAAACGGCAACTTATTTCACCTATAGGCTACTTATTAAGGGCATTATTTTCCATCAATCAATCCATCGCTATATATCTGTATATAGATGTATAAGAGAAAGAAAGAGCTGAGGTAGGCACATTAGAGAGTGAGGAAGGAATGGATGCATTTATGTATGGGTGGCCAGACAGGAATTCTTGGCATGGCAGTAAGTGTGGAATGTGTCAGAAACGGAGAATGAGAAAGACAGCAGATCTGTGCAATCCCTCTCCTCTGGACAGACAAGAACAGAAAATGAACAGAATGAGAAGATGGCATACAGATAGTATTTTACTATATTCAGCTACAGGTGTGTGCACAAGGTCATGTATCTCAACCCTCTTTTATGGTAATTCTTCAAATATTTGGTGTTGTATTGTTAATACATACTTGATGAGGGCTTATTGATCCAACTGGCAACTCAGGAAAAGCATTATATGCTGAATCCTATTTCATAAAATATATTTTTATCTAATAAAATTGTGCTGAAATATTAAGAACAATTTAATTCTATATAATAATAATAATTCTACATCTAAATTATATATTTAAGACTTCGGGTCTTTAGCGACTTTAGTGTCTTTCACTACACTCTCCCTTCTTCATTTTTTAAAGTTAGACATCAATTTTTTGTTGTTCGTATATTTTTCCTGCGCAACAATATTTAAATATCTGACTACTCAATACATGCAATTCACCATTAGTCCTCAAAGTGTCTGATAAACAATGATGACGTGATGTTTCACTTATAATTACTGCAGCCATAAAACAAAAATATATCATCAGCAAAAATTGAACTGGCATGAATATCTTTACTACAGGGCAATTACCTACACAATGAAATATAAATGTCACTGTCATTTGATGGTGGATGTGGTAAATAAGTTGCCATCCAAATATTGATTTTGAAGTCAATGAAAATGATGAAAATGAATGTACTGACGAAATACATTCTGAGTTTGTTTGCTGTGGAGTCAAGAAATCTGTAAATATGATTAAGAGATGAATATGAGACAAAACTACAGAATGTCAAATTTTATTATTGGGTGATTCAACACAAAGATGTTTTACCAGCTAAAAAGATCAGCACTTTTAGAGTTTCGTCTCCCTATCTAGCTTATTTTCTCTCCACAGCAAAGAAAGCTTTTTTGTATTTACTATTCCAATACTCATGGAGGGCACGGTATATATGTAGCCTAATAATAAAATGCAACATGCATTTTATTATAATATATATAAATGATATATTTTTTTAGAAATTAATTAAAAATATATCATTTATATATATTATAATAAAATGCATGTTGCATTTTATTATTAGGCTACATTTAGAAATAATATGCTAAAATGCAGGTAAAGCAAAATAAAAATATAAAATGTTTGTAAACATTATGCTTTACTGGCATTTTAGCACATTATTTCTAAATGTAGCCTAATAATAAAATGCTACATGTGCCTACGAGACTCATGTTTTTTCCCTCTCAAAATGCAATTTCACGTAAGTAGCATTTTTTTAACAATGCAGCAAACATTTTTAAATATCCTAAAAAGTACTTTAATGTCTTTAAAGCATTATCAGGTTGTTGTTTTTGTTTTGTTTAGTAACCTATAATTTGGCCAAAATCTAGAAAAGATGATGCTGTATTGGCTGTGACTAAGTGGGTTAAGATAGGCTACCAGATCTCTTCTTGTTAGGGTAGAAAACGCTGTACTTTATTATTATTAGATGATGATGATGATGATGATGATGATGATGATTATTATTATTTATAGGCAAAGTAAAAAACTTTATTAAAATAAATTAAAATAATGTTATTAATCAGTTTTTTTCCTAGACAAATCGGTTTCAGAACGATAATAATACAGAGGAATGCAGTAACAGAAACGTTAAAATATAGATTCTGCTCGCAGTGACCTGATTGGATTTTTTTTTTCTTTCATTTTCAAGCCCTGGTCAAAACAATATCTTCTTTTGTGTTCTGCAGAGGTTAAATAGGTTTGGACCAACATCCAATATTTTGAACATACATCACTTGAAAAGAAGAGAGAGTGAGTAAATTTACCTCTGCCTCTGAAAATGCCAAAAAATGAACTTTTCAAGCTGAACAAACAATATTTGATTGAGGCTGAGTATATTGCTCACAACGATCAGTGGTCCAAAACATCAATTGCTGCCAACAAATGGAAATAAAACGGCTTGATTTTTGTTATGGGGAAATGTCCTTTAAAGGCCCCAGCAGAGAGGTTAATGAAGCAACTTTGATCACACTGGAAGTCAGAAACATGAGCACACGAAACCATAAATATTTCAGACCATAACCTGATAAAATCCCAGATAAAGGTAAACCCATTGATCTAGAATAAAATGCCCCATACTCTCTAGGGTGGCCTTTCCTGTGTGTGTGTGTGTCTGTGTGTGTGTGCGTGTAGGGCTGGTTGCATGTTTGTCATTGGCACTGTATCTGTGGAAGATGAACTGATTAAAAGCATAAATGTTCACACAAACACAAACATGTTGGTTTTTCTATCATATTAGTCACTTCTATTGACCTAGTGTTTTTTTATATAGTGAGTTAATTATATTTTCTATCCTCTAACCATCTTTTCATTAAGACATTATTTAGTTGTTTATTAAGCTATTTTGTTGTGGGGACTTTTGGTAAGGGATTCGGGTGTTTTCCATCCCTGTGTGGACATTTTGCTCTCACACAAATAAAACCACTCATTAACACAGCCTATTTACATATCCACATAATGTTCACTAATATCTGCTAATGCACACATGGAATACGGAAAGAGCTCGTAAAAAAACTATGTTTTTGACTCATAAATTGTTTAGTTTTTTTGGCTTTTGTGCTGGTTGCAATGCAGCTTTAATTGGAATGACGGAGGGTGTTTGCCGTCTCATAAATGATGCATGCTTGGCTTTTCTTTTATCATTTAAATCATAAAGCTGGTTTGGATAAGGACAGAGTAGGAAGAGGAGCAGGTCCAAAACACAGCCGGGTCTCTGCAGTACCTCTTTCAGAGCAGCCCTTGTGAAAACACCAAGCAGTTTTATTATTACAGACGACAGCGGTAAAGGAGGGGGTGGATGAGAAATATATAACCACAAACTATTACCCGCATATTGGAGTTTAGCAAAAATCTAATTAGGTGTAAACCAGAGAAGGTAAAACCGAAGGGAGGTAGAAAAGAGATACACAATCACAACGACTCATTGATAAGTCTGGTCCACACTGCAGTGTATTTGGCCAAGAATCTCCTACTCATGAAGAGATCATATGATTGAGACGTTATTCTGAGTTCACCTGCAGTTTAGGGACAGTTTAATCTTAAATAGATTCAGAGGCTGCGCTGCAAAAAATCTTTTACTTTGACAGACAGCTTTGTAAACCTTTTGTCACACGCTATTTTTACCCATCAGATACTGTAACGCTTGATGTACTAATGTGACATTAATCTAACAAGAACATGCGTGGCAATTTTTTTTTTAGGTCTAACATAGCATGTTGCAGCTTCTTTGTCTTATTCTGCTCTCTGTTAACTAACAACGATCAATACGGCATTTATTAATCTATGATATTTCTGCAAACAGTAATACAATTTATTAACATCCATTATTGCATTATAAACAAACATGAATTGAAAATTAACAACTGTTATATTATAAATTAACATTAACCTAGTATAATGCAAATGTTTTATCTTTCATTATACCTAACTCATTAACATTTGTTAAACCTAAAAGTGCAATCAATTTATTTTCTCTTCTTTACTTCTAATACCTATTAATATATCATCACTGTTGGAAAATTGCTGAAGTAATACAACCATTCAAAAGATCAAATGTAAGATTTTTAATGTGCATGAAAGAAATCCATTATGCTGCATTTATCTGATAAAAAAATGTAGTTAATTTTTTTTTTTTTTTTAGTATATAGTTTCTGTGCTGAGTTAACAGAATTTCCCTGAATCAATAATGACAAAAACATTGTTTTTTTTGTTTAAGTCAGGAATTATTCTAAAGTAAAGGTAATGGACTGAGAACTAAAGATACATAAAGTGTTGAAGTACCAACAATTTCCCAGCGAAATAGCTTCTGGGAGATTTTGCTGAATGCTGGCATGCCTGGAGATGGAAAGAAAAAAAAATGACCCTTTTAAAAATGGCCTATACCAAAATCATTCAGCCGAACTGTCGAATACTGTCCCTTTCTTTCATGTCCTCTTTCTTCACATTACAGGCCAATTCATTCACACTTCCTGAACTGTGATTTCTTGGAAACACATTGGATCGAGTGAACTGCAGAGAAGAAAATTAAGACGTGATTGTCTTAATGGTGGACTCCTCACATCTCTAGGGTCAAATCTTCATGGTCCAACAGATTCTGACATCCGGTGTTCTAATCCATATGCATTCTTCATCAATTGGCTTTAAACTGTCTAACTGAATCTTTTCTGTCAGTGAAACAGCGTCTCCTGAACAAATGTTTTACAAGATCGTTTCAACAGCAAGACTGACAAGGCTGTCACATAAACAAATAGATACACGCAGCGCATTACTAGCAAAATTAATAACAGGCCACTTAAAATTGCAGAAAAAAATATATAATAAAAGAACACAATAACCTACATAATCACTTCATAATTTCCTCCTCTATTTTTGATTGTTGTTCTTAATTAAATAAAATGATCTCCACAAAAACAGCCTCATCACAGAGAATAATAAAAGCCATGCTTGTTCAACATGATTCATATTCCGGAGCAATAAGTCCATTATAAAACACAAGCTTATTATGAGCGGAAACAATGCACATCAGATCGCACAATACAAACAGAGATGGGCCGAACGCTATGTAATTGCTCTCGGTACAGAAAGCCAATTGAATGGCACTGATGAGTCTATTCAAATATAATCGGAGGGGAAAAAGGAAGCATTGGGGCTGAGGTGTGACCGAATATGTGTGGAGAAGACAGAGCTGAAGGAGTCAAATATGAATGATACTTGATTACTTTTGTGAAGATGACACATGCTTCCGCTCGACATCTACGGTTGGAAGTCCTCATCAAAAACGTACATAAAGAATTAAGATGTTGTCTGGAATTAATTATTCAGCGTTGTTAATGTGGTTGAACATCAGCAAAAGTTTAAAGCTTGCCAGAGGAGTGAATTTATGCAAAACAACGATAAGAATAAAAAAAAATCTAACATAATGACAGCTGCAACTGCTCTACTGAGAATGAAGCAAAATGTCAGGCTTTTAGTAAGCAACAGTTTGGAAGGGGAAACGAGGACAAGGTGTGTGTGTGTGTGTGTGTGTGTGTGTGTGTGGAGGCTGGAGCATGGCAGAAGGGTTAGTAAATAAATAAAATTCTTTAGCGTTCAGAGGGGAGTGCCCTTTTGAAGCAAACTCCCTCTACCACTAAAGATAGATTACAACATGATAAACTTACCAAGAAGAACAAGAAACACAAACCACCAATCACATTGTGTTTGATGAATTAATTGTCATACAACTAAATGAGATTAATGGTATAACAATAATTGTATAAAATAATATATATATATATATTTACAATTTTTTTTTTAAATAAAATACTATAAGAGGTCCACTTTAGTATTATTAATTTTGCATAAGTAATATGTCAGATATTTACAAATGTTTAAATTATTTATCTTGGGGTCCATTTTAATCTTAATATTATGTTAAACAATAGGTAATGTTTTAAATATTTACAAATGCTTAAAATATTTCTTTGGGTTCTTTAATCTTGGTCTTTCCATTCACATCAATGTTTTCTTGGGGCAGAAATAACCTGAATATTATATTGGGGTAATATATTTTTGTCATTGAATATTAAAATAGTATGTACTAGTAATATATATCTGTCCCAATTTCTTCACTAATGTATCATTTTAAGGCGATCCATATCATAAGGGTGAAAAATAATATTACAATAAAGTCAAACCTGAGAGCTGAAACCGGTTAACATCATGTGTTTGAGTTTATAATACACCACTGCACCATAAAATTGCACATTTCATTGCAAAAAGAAAAAAAAAACAATAATTATTACAAACATCTACAGTTAGATCAAATAATCATGATCAGGCTTAATAATCTGGGACAGAACACCACAATTGAAGCCATAGACAAGCATATATGCGCACGCAAACACACACACAAACACAACAAATCTTCTTGACTCAAAAATAATTTCTTTAAAAAAAAGTCAACAACATACCCAAATTCACCCATTTCTTTCTTTCTGGCTTCCCTCCATTTCTCTGCCAGGTTTGGAGATGAAAGCACATCACCTTTGCCTCGAGAGAAGGAGATTACCCTAATTTTAAGTGAGCTCTTCTCAGTTTCATGGCTTTATCTGATCTAGAGTCAGTGAGAATGTGAGCTCTAATTGATCCTTCTGAGACACAGCTTATCCAGTCAGTTCCCTAGTCAGTTTTTGGGCTATGATGAATTTTTAGGTGAACAGCATCGCGGTGAGATGTGGTGGTAGCGTGGCGGTTCAAGCTGTGCTATGATCAGGCTATGATAAGGGACCTTGTTAAAAACAAACTTCAGTCAGTCGTTCTGAAAGGTAGGATCCTTTGGAAGGATATGCAAGTGCAAGTTTTGTCAGACTTTCCCTCATGTAACTCCTATCATCATTAGGTGTTTATGAATATCGTTTGGTTTTAATAACTGTACTACTTGGTGTTACTTTGATTTCTCAATATCACCCCTTCAAAAGAAAAAAAAAATATTTGTTTTCGGTTCTCTTTTTTAATGCTTTCAGATGAAGAGTGCACTACTTCCAATCTTTTACCATATTTAATTCTGCAGATTTCCTTGTAATTACTGAAAAAAAAGAAGAAATGAAAGGTATGCAAATCCATTGTGTCAACACATGATCTGCTGAGACCTCCACCATTGTGCAGCTGAGCAAGGCTTTTAACCCTTGGCTTATATCAGGGAATAGCAGCAGAAGTTAGTGTAGAGTAAATTGCTTTAGATTAAAAGCATGTAGATTAATGCAAATTAATCAAATCATGTTTTCAAGGTCTATGGGAAGAGTCTACGTGTTTTTTTTATTTTTATTTTTTTTATGTGTAGCCATTCCCACAACAACCATTGCTTATCTAGCCCTCTAGCAGAGCTGAGAGGATAAATTAAGTGATGGTGCTGTGAGGGCTTGGTTTTTATCTGACCTGCAGTCAGTGAGAGATAGAGGTTACGGTCAGAGGTAAGCTTGCTCTGATAGCACATATCTGATTCACAGTCACTTCTGGTGTCAACAGTCAGTTAAGTTTAATTGAATCCACATTACTAGTGACAGTGGTTGCTAGCTGACAAGAATACACCCTTGACCGTTAGACTTGTCCAGCAATAGGTTGTGAATGATATCTCTTTTTCTCATTATTGCTGTTAGCACAAATGACAGGAATACTTCAATTATTTAACCTATAGGCCACTTTTAGAAAATGCAGAATGTCCACAGGGCAATGGATAAAATAGCCTGGTTAGATTTTAAATGACCCTCCAATCGATGACTTATCAACTATGTTAATTTCACTAAAAACCTTTGATAATATGATCTGATTAATCTCTAGATTACATGTAATTTAAAATATTTTTAAACCTTATCTACTCTGCAAGCGAACAATATGGCTACCGTTCTTATTATAATGAGCACAGAAGTGTTGCTATTGTTAACTTAAACTAAAACTAAAACCGTTTAAAAATATAAAAAACTAGAAGAAAAACTTAAAAATTTACACTGAAATTATAAAAGCTGTTTTGGGAAATAACTGAAATATGTTTAAGTTTCTATACTTAAATTACAAACGAAAACTGAAATAAAAGTACAATTAAATTAAAAGCTAAATACAAATTTCCAAATGCACATACAATTTATCTAAAATGTAAAGAAACTAAAAGTAATTCAAAATATTAATACACACTATAATATTTTATAAGTCATACTAAATAATACTGCAGAAATGCCTCCTTAAAACTAGGGTTGGCTATTGACATTTCACATACCAGTTCAATTCGATGCACAAGCTCTTGATTCAAAATAATTAGATTTCAATTTAATCCAGTGTCACTAAATTTGGATATACATCAGGTACATGTCACATGTCATGTCAGGTACACAACATCAACACAATATTCTGCTATATTGAAGCCTGATCATGTAGATTATTATAGACTGATGTTGTTCTGATTACTTTGTTAATAATAAAGAATGTAGTGAAGCACACAGACTATATAATCATTGTGAAATTGCTGTTTATTTTGCTGCACAGGCAGTTAATGGGTTAATGCGGGAGACGAGCGAGTTAGTTTGGCTGCTGTGCCTGTGATACAGCTGTTCTGCATTTTGATTCAAAGTTAAGACAGTGTCTTTTGTCTGTCATTCTTCAAACATTACAGTAGACCTATTTTGGTTTACAAACTGTATTGTTTTATCAGTTAGTCACGTTAGCACTCGGCTAACATAGACTATTCACCATTATTGATTTAAGTGTTCACAGTTTAGCAGCTAAACTTTAGCTGTGTGCACGATTCGCTTGCATAAGTGTTATGTATTTTGTCATTATTATAAGAAAGGATTTGAGCACTTTATTATTGTTTTACGTAAAGGTTCTTTGTCAATGGTAGTGCTGGCTAACTGGCTCAAAGACTCCTCTCTGTGCCAATCACAACAGGCTTGACCAGCTGACCAATCAGAGCAGAGTAGGCTTATGGAAAGGAGGGGTTCAAATCATTTTGGAATCAATTGGCAAATGACTCTAATATTAAATGTATATTCTGAGAAAATTTAAATGTTTTGTGACCTTAGATGTATTTAAACCTGCTGTAGGAGACTCCAGCACAATATTAGGACACTTTAAAATACCATATGACATGCTCTTTAACGCCAGGCATGCTACTAGTAATGTTTAGCAACATTTTGTTCACACATCAACAGAAAACATCAATGAAGATTGGTTGAAATTCAAAAATATTGTCAACAAAGCCATGATTAAAACATTGTTCCTGTACCTCATTTGTTAAAGTGTTGAACTAGGAATGCCAAAGTCATGGATTATATTCCTAGAAAACAAACAGAAAAAAGTCATCGTAAAATAAATAAATAAATAAATAAAAGAAATCATTGTCGTGAGAGAAAACACAGTCAAAATGAAACTTACATCAGTGATGTTTTTGATCTGATCCTGGGTCAGTTTGCAGATGCTCATCCTTGCTCTCTGTCTTCAACTTCAGAGCAGGCAGCCTAATCCCAGCATTCAACAGCAGATAGCAAATGTACCCAGTGCACTAGAATAAATGGAAGTGAAGTGTGAATTTCACGCTATTATCAACATAGCAGAGCTGCATTCACAGTAACAAGTTACAGGAAAAGCACAGAGATCTATTACAAAGGTAGAAGAGTTGTTAGCATCTTCACAGATTCTTTTTTTGTACTCTAAACATGCTGTCAGTGCCATTAGTGTGTAGTGATGATGACACATACACTCTTACCTGTGTGTTAAGTTTGTGTTTGGTCAGGTACGGTGAGCGGGACATGGTCAGAACATCATCCCAGATGTTGAACTGATAAAGACTTGAGGAGTGTGCAAGCAGGACGGATGTAAGACCCACCCAGGGGAACTGCTCCGTCTCCAACCTGTGTAGAGAAAAGACCAACACTCAAAACAGAGCTAAAGATGTAATGACATCAAATAAGAATCATGGAAGTTCACAAGGCACCGTCAAACATTTAATAGGAGAGCTCTGTATAATGAAAAAAAAAATCCAATCATAATTATCATGGCATATTAGGCGCGTGCAGCTATAAAACAGCGCATATGCTTATCTCCTGACTTTTACGAGAGATGAGAGAAGCTTTCTAACAAACTCCACTGCCGACTGAGATAAACACACATAATCACAATCAAATGTAATCGCACACACACATACAGATTCCTTTTATAACTGAAGTTGATCTTTCATACACAGAATGTTTTATTGTAGATAATAACATAATCCACAGTTACAGAGACAACGAGGAACCTGGAAAACGAAATTACATTCATTACAGCACTTAAAGGATACATAGATTGGCTATGAAAATTTAAACCTTATAGGAAAGGTTCATAAACAAAATACAAACCCAACCTCATGTTTTTGTTCACTTAGATCTTCTCTGCTGTATAAAACAACAGTTTTAACTATAAAAGAACCATAAAAGGTGCCATAAAATGGTCTATATAACTAATGCACTGTGTTCCAAGTCTTCTAAAGACATAAAATGAAATTTAAGTTGATCTGCTACAGCTCTTCAATCACAGGTACTCGAGCAAGTTTGGCATTGTGGTGTTCGGTTACAAGAAATGCAAAAACGAATTATGTTTGATATTAGTGACATCCAATCTATGCCATTAGCATATTTGGCTTAGTTGACTTAAATCACACAAAAGCTATCATATGACTTAAGATGATTATAGCGTACGAGACATTTAGACCACTTGTATGCTTTTCCCCCCTCCACTTTCTGGAATTTAACTGTTCACTGTAAGAGTTCACAAAATTCTCAATTTTTTTTTTACTGTCTACAGAGACTACGTGAGTATATATTAAGAGTACCACCAGAGCTTCTATTTTAACTCATGTTTGGAGAATAATTTAAGGGATAGTTCACACAAAAAATACAATTCTTTTATCAATTAATCACTCTTGATTTGAAACTTTCATTCTTTGTTCAACAACAAAGATGTTTAAAGAATGTTGGTAACCAAACAGTTCTAGTGACCATTGACATCCACTATATGAACAACAGCAACCACAACAAAACAATTTGTTTTATCTTTTATGCTCCACGGAAGATAGAAAGTCATACAGATTTGAAATGACAAAAAGGTGAGCAGTGTTGGTGAAAGATACTTTTAAAAGTAATGCATTACAATATTGCATTACTTTCTAAAAAAGTTACTAATTAGGTTACTTAGTTACTTTTTATTGAAAGTAATGCATTACATTACTTCTGCGTTACTTTTAAATTTAATATAAAAAGTTCGACTTTGGCAAATGTAAAACCCTTTCACATAAAAACCTTCAGGCTAAAGGAAATGTAAATTCACGTCTGTACAGTATAGAACAAAGAAGAAGAAACTTCAACACTTTTGTTGAAGAAGAAATGTTATTTTATCTTGTGTAGTTTTTATTAGTATGGTTGCGTTGGATCATCAAAGGTCAGCATCAAATTGGTTATTAAAATGGATTGTATTAAATACATTTAACATATTTAATGTTACATTTAATGTATTTAATTGCAGCTTTGAGTCATATTCTCAATTGCTTTTAACTGTTTTTACTAATTTTGATGAAAACTAAATCTGTTTTTTTTCTGTGTGTGTGTGTGTGTGTGTGAGTGAGATGAATTAATGCATGTTCACATTTATTCTAGAACTAAAGTAACATCTTACTTCCGATTTCTCTCAACAAGGGGACAGGAGATCTTTCAGTCAATAAATGGGAAAAAAGTAACTGGCGTTACTTATTTGAAAAAATAACTCAGATATTTTCTAGTAAATTAAAAAGTGATGTGTTACTTTTCTAATTACTTGAAAAAAAAAGTAATGTGATTACATAACTCGCATTACTTGTAATGCTTTACCCCCAACAAGGCGAGTAAAGGACAACAGAACTCCTTTAAGGCTCTACAAGCAAAAGGTTGTGCTGAATGAAACCTTTGGAGTTCTAATTGGGAAAACATTAGATATACTTTAAAAGGATCATGCTGTGGCCAGTGTCATGTATCCTCTAAGAAAAGAATGCCACCCAGAACTCTGTGGTGTGTCGATTTAAATTGATTTCCATTCGGATGGCCTTTTCTGGGACTAACTAAAGCAAGACAGAATGAGGAGCGACAAGACAGGTGTTCAGGAGACAGCAAATGTGCCATCTGAATCTTAAGTGATGATACACACACCCGGTGCACTGTGTGATCACAAAAGCCGCACATGGTCACATGTGAACTTCTGTGAATAAATGAATGTATAGTCAAGCTCTCCTTTATCCTCTCTACATTTGCTCCTTATCGCACTCACCTTTTGTTTAAATGCCAAAGCGCATAGTGACAAAGTCACACAAACTCATACGGACACATTAACACACACACACACACACACACACACACACACACACACGGATGCTGTTCTTCTCTAAGAATGTTAATTCAAAACTCTTCATGAAAACAAAAAACCTCAAGCTATTTGAAAATGTGGCACAATGCATAATCAGCCGGCTTATATTCTCTGTTTCTGTCTATTGATCCAAATACAGAACAGCTCTCCAATCATCAGCACTCATTCTGGCAACCTCGGCTTTAACCTCAAAAACTCATTCAGCTATATAATACACAACAATTTACCTCATCAAACCTACAATCACACTTAATGGTCTAATAGCACTCCAAGTCAAAGACATTTAATGAGAAAACAGCTTGATATATTTATATTTTTATCTTATATATGCAGAGAATAACAAAGATATTGATAGATATTGTTTGGGAAAAAATACTTGTGGCAAAAGTGATTGCATGTGTACTGGTCTCTTTAAAATACTTGTTTCTGATTGGTCAATCGTTGCATTCTGCCGTCAGATATTTAGTATAATGGCCATTAACATTGACTGTTGTGTTTGCCAACCAATCTTCTACATTTTTCTTTGTTTTATGTATCTGTTAAGTAGTACATTATACCTTATATAATATGTTTTTTAAGTGAATATTTCAATTGGAAATTGAGTGTAAACACCAAAGTCTCACCTGCTGTTGTCAAGAGTTTGCTTTTCCTCATCCTCGACATCTTTCATCTCACACTGAGAAAAAGGCGGGAAACAGAGAGAGAAAGAGAGAGAGAGAAAGAGAGAGATTTACAAAACTTTTGACTGTTCAGTCTTGACGTCTATTTGAAGGCCAATTCAGAATGCTAATTTGACAAGGGTTCCCTCAGGAATTACTAATGAGTTTTTAAAATATCATTTTATGAGTAATATCTGTGGTTGACAGTATTGAAGAGACTTTAATATCTTACATATTGTTTCTTAACATGTTATGCAAAACCATACTTCACATTTTAATCTTAAAAATGTTATTTTAAAACAAAGCTGCTGTATACATAACTACAAAATGTCTGCTTAATTCAATAACTGGTGTAACCGTTATGCAGCAATTTGTTTGCAAAGCAATTTTGAGGTTTGACTGTAATGTACAGTAACATTCAAAAGTTTGTGAAGGGCATCTAGTTTCTATTTTAATATGTTTTAAAATGTACAGTAATTTATTCCTGTGATGGCAAAGCTGAGTTCCCAGCAGCCATTACTATAAGTGTCATATGATCCTTCAGGAATCACCAAGAAACATTTTGAACGCTAGTATATGTTATAGAATGAAACGGGGAGATAACATTAACCATAGTCTCAACAAACTTCCTGAGGGAATCCATGGCTTGCTAAATCTCTCCCTGGTTTTTAGGACTGTGAACTGAACAGCTATATACCAAGCACAAGAATAAAATGCATGACCATGCAGTAAATATGCAAATCTTTGAGACTGAAGGCAGAAGATAAAGTGTTTGGTTTATCAGCTAATCATAAGCCAAGACTAAATATGTGAGAGGTAGAACATCTTTCAGGCTACAGCTCTAAATGGTAAAGACAGCATGTTTACAGATGGAGAGAGCTGGCAAGAGAACGCACGAATAGCAGAAGGGCTAAACATGAAAAGACAAAGCAAGCGAGATAGAAGGAGAAGGAGAGAGGGCATGAAACAGCTAGACTGGGACACACAAACACACACACACAAACACACACACACAGAGAATGCATTGACTTCTATGGCAAAAGGAGTGAATTCTCCCCTGTGGTGACTCTTATTCTTGTTCTCCTCCAAAAGAGGAAGGCGGAGAGAGAAAGTAATTAATTTCCCTTCAGTGCAACGGGAGCACAATTTAACAGCTGAGAAAATGTCTGATTTCTGAGGGGAAAAACAAAAAAAGTCAAAGAGCCATTCCATGCTATGGTACCAGCATGCTCCAAGAAATGACAGAAAATAGCTGAAACTCAAGGGGGCAAAATAACAGATCAAAATGACTGCGGGGAAAAAAATGAGTTGGAGTAAAACTAAAGGATATGACAAATGATGTGGTTTGCCATTGTGATGAAGGTCATAAAACATATGCAATATCTGTCTATATGTGCCCATACATAGGCAAGTAGCATCATGTCCATTTGAATAAGCACTTTTTTGAATCCTCTTCAATTTTTTAAGCCTAGTAGACTATGAATGCAAGGCAAAATGCAAAAACAAAACAACTATACAGGACAAGCGGTTTGGAGAATCAATGCTAAAATGAAATGAAACAAACTAAAATACATTTTGTAATAAAATGTATACATCAACGCTACTTTTATTTTTGTAAAAAAAAAAATTTAAGCATTTATGCATAAGCCATTTTTACATTTTAAATAAATATATAATTTACTTATATATTAAAACAAAATATATGCATAGTTGCAACTTATGTGAAATGAATTTCAATCATTTAAGAATAAGCCATTATGTATGGAATGAATGAAAATATTGCAACAATTTCATCATATTGGCATGAAAGTCTCTAATTCCCACACTTCCTTTCACTCTCTTGCTGTCTACTGTCTCACTGTTATTCACTGATGTGAAAATCAGTTATGCTGACACCTCGGCCCGAGTATTTACAACACCATAATTCCATTCAACCACCATCCTACACATTCAACCCTGATGTCACATGGTTTATTTTACCGATCTCCTAGCTAGGTTTCTGGATGTTGATTGTGTTTCTTACATTGCTGTCTATGCAGGGTCAGAGAGCTCTCAGAATGCATCAAACATATCTTAATTTGTGTACCGAAGATGAACAAAGGTGTTACAGGTTTGGAAGGACATGATGGTGAGTAATGACAAAATTTTCCTTTAGGGGTGGAGTAACCCTTTCATAACCTGCCTATTAAACCCATTACAGCCAATCATGTTTGACCTACAGTACACTAATTATGATCTGAAAATAACCATTGAGGCAACACATAAACACAGCATGCATTCCAGAAACATATAAATCTCTGTCCTAACTGGATAAAAGGAGTACACTGTAAAAAATTACTCTTGAGGGTTTTAAATACAACCCATGAAAATCAGTTTAAAAATAATGGGTACATTCTACCTACACTATCTATTTTTTAACAGTATTAACTGCAAGACTAAAAAAATAAGTAAAATTTACCCCTAAATATTAGCTTTGGCACTGCAAAGTGCGCATGCGTCAACATCCAGGCGGGAATCGCGGGAGTCAACATTTTCCATGTCATTGGCGGTGGATGAACATTGATTGGTGAACCTACAGGTACGTTTTTGTTCAACTTGTTGATATCATCATCATGAATGCAAATGTTAAGTTGTTTAACGGTAAAATCTACCAGAAGAATAGTCATTTCTCTGCCTCTGACTTTACCAGAAGAATAGTCATTTCTCTGCCTCTGACGCACCAGCGAAACTGTTACACATGAGTGGTTGAACTTGAGCAAGTGACGAAAGAGAGCAATGGACGGTTGATGTAACGTTACTATACAGACGACAAGGCGTTCAAAGCAGAAAAATAGCAGTAAAGCTGTCAATGTGGTATGCTAGATAATTACTGTTAAAGTTTTCTTGCATTTATCTGTTGATATTGAGTTTTGTGTTAGAAGGGATCAATTTATAAAAGCCATTTTATTATTATCATCATTTACGGATTTATAATTAACATTTGCCTTTCTGTGGGCGTTTTTAAATTAATGTCTCTTTAAAAAATGTGTTTTGGGGGTTTATAAGATCCAAATTTATTGTCAAGTAATGTTAATCAGCCTATGTTTGAAAATAGTTGTTTGTATAAGTGCGTGCATCTTCCAATTCCTTTGTTCATGTGCTTCATTCGCAGTGTTGGGAAGGTTACTTTGGAAATGTAATAGGTTACAGATTACAAGTTACCCTGTTTAAATTGTAATAGTAGTGTAACTTTTTCAATTACTTTATTAAAGTAATGTAACTAATTACTTTTGAGTACTTTTTGATTACTTTTGTAAATTTGTGAAAATTAAAGAATAATAAATAAAAGCATATACATCAACTTAAATACAGTTATCTAATAAGCATGTGACGTATTCTGTGTAATAAAATCCTAAACATTGGTGTTTCTTTTAAACTGCTGTCTCTTTGTATATGATGATAGTTTTCTCAAAATAAGTAAAATGCACATGAAGTGACACAGAGCAGTTCTAGAAATTATGTTTATGTGCTCATGTACTCCTATATTGAGGCAGCAGAGGTTGAAAACACTGCGAGCTTCAGCAGGCCTATGTGTAGAAAATGAAACCATGTCTTTGCCATTAATTTACAGGAGGGGCGGACTGGGAAATAAAATCAGACTGGAAAATTCAAACTCATACAAACAAATTCATGGACAAAACTATTTTTTATCTATTTTAAATCTTTAATTTGGGGACATGCAAAATAATTAAAAGTTCTCTCCTGAACTGCACCTTCACTTTCATTTTTCTCTTCAGTCTCTTTATTTTGCCGTTATCCATCTCTCTCATGACTTTAATACTTAAGATTGAACAAAACTATACTTTACAATACAATACTCTCTACAATACTACAATATCTTTATAGAAAAATCCTATATATAATCCATATTTTTCCCTTACAAAAATTAACCATGCTTTTATTAGCCTATATAAAAGTAAAATAACCTTGAGTAATTTTTTTTTTTTTTTTTTGCAAATGGATTTGTATTTATTTTTAAATAAATACATTTGTAAAATAATTTTACATTTTTGGTTATCACAGTTAAACAATAGTAACCATTTTCTCTGGATTTATAGTTAAATATTAAAACGTTAATTTTCGTAAGGGTTGTGTTGTTGTCTGTCGTAGCTCCCCCTAAACCTATAAAAAAAATCTGAATTTTTTTCAGCTAAATTACTACTGTATCATTACAACAGATAATAATGATGTCCTTTATATAGTATTTTGAGTAATGACTGATGAGCAACGTGCTGCTGCTTGATTAAATAAATAAAAAAACAAAGACAAAAAAGCATCTTTACAGATGAAACTGACCTGAAACCCTGAACAGTAGTTCTGCTTCTCTGCTCCAGCTGTCCACTCTATTCTTTCTTTCTTTCTTTCTTTCTTTCTTTCTTTCTTTCTTTCTTTCTCTTTCTCTTTCTCTCTCTCTCTCTCTCTCCGTTTGGCGGAGGCGCGGAGAGCGCGCGAGTCATGACTAACAATTCATGATTTATTAGAGATTTAATTATCAAATGGCGGATTCGCAAATGATCGCTTTAGTACACTCGGCAGGCAACTATACAATAATGATATTAAATAGTGGGGCAAAATCGGCTGCCACGCCACCGGGAATTGTCCTGGTTCTCCCGGTGTCCAGTCCGCGCCTGATTTCCACAGACACGCAGAATGTGCAAGTCATATATTGCATTTTTGGGGCTTAATATTCACAGACACTAGTCCATGTCATGTTTTGATTCAAGTGTAGGCTACTGACCTACTTTTGATTTAGTCATCCTAAATGTGGCATATTCCGTCCGAGTTCCGTTAGGCATTCCGTTTTTATGACTGGATTCTATAAACCAGACTGTGTTTCCGCATCCCGGAAATTATTAGGGCGGTATGTCTCAGAATAGTCAGTGCAATTTGGGAAAGAAATCAGTTAAATCTGTATGTGGATGCGTGTAAATATTCAAATGTAATCCCCTTTGTAATCGTTAAAAATTTAATAAGTAACTGTAATTTAATTACTCATTTTTTCGTAGTAACTGTAACTAATTACAGTTACAATAATTTTGTAATTAAATTACGTAACGCCGTTACATGTAACTAGTTACTCCCCAACACTGTTCATTCGTGATCATTTATATTAAGTATTTAAAATGCAAAAATGTCAAACTTTTACTACTGTGATGTAAACAATACTGTGTACTAACTACTAACTGTGTGCTGGTGCCTAAGTGTTACGTTTAGAAATTTGGCATTACAGCTTATCGGCCTCCCACTGAGCACATGGTTAGCATTAATATGCAGCGATTAGCATGTGCTCTGTTAACGACAAAAAGCAAAGGATTGAAAATATGTCATTTTTTTATGTTCCTAATGTGATCTGTAACATAGGCCTAACAGTTGTAATGTTTTTATAATTGATATATGTGTTTGAGTTAACTTGGATTTTCAAATACATTGTACTAACTTCTAGTTGGTGGAATTATTTAGAAAAATATGAAAAATATAAATGGATATGAATATAAATTATGTACAATTCATTTTACAGGAGTGTGATAATCTAATAATTTCAATATCCTGTTTCCGACATATTTTTTTCTGCTGCAGAAAGATCTATATGAAGAAGAAAGAAGAATTCATAGCAGTTATCAAGACAAGTTAACTTCAGACCCCCAACTAACCACTGAGTCAATGGATGTTCTAGCTTATTGGAAATGAATTGGCTGTGCAAAATATGTAACTTTACATCATCCAAACGATTGGATCTATTAAAACACTACAGATTGCAACATGGGCATTTTAGTCGAAGCCAGTCCATACCCTGTCTACATTCGAATTGCCTTTAGGCGAATTCACCTTTAGGACATGGGGTGCGTTACGGACACATTTGTCCAGATTTCATCCACAGACATCTAATCCAGGCCAGCTCCTTTCATTCACATGCATAGTGTGTAAATCAAGCCATTTCCACACAGAAAGACAATATTTTGAGCACATGGGTGGTCATCTTAAAAAGCATGAAACTGTGCCTTGTGTTTTCCGAGACTCTGATTACAAAACAAATGTTTACACAACCTTTCACAGTCATAAAAGCAGGAAACACAGCCCCCATTCAGTGGAAGATTTTAAGACCATTGTTTGTCAAGAACACCAAAGCCAGATTCATGAAGAAAGCGATTCTCTTGAAACTGAAAACTACTGTGGCTTTGTCCTTAAGGAGGATGAAGACATGAGCGAAACAATTGTCAAGAGACTGGGCTTGCTCATCCTTAAATTGGAGTGCATTTTTAATGTGTCTAATACATGCATAGATGTAGTAGTAGAGGAACTTAATTTCCTTACATCGTCTGCATCTGGCCCTGTTATAAAAAACATTATACTGAACACTCTAAAGAGGCATGGCTGCATTTTCGAAGATTCTGTAATTTCAGAACTGGTTAAAGATCTTTGCCAGCTTAACCCTTTCTGTGCAGCTTTAGGATTGGACGGGCCTTTAAGTACACACTATAAAAGAGAACAATTTATAAAGGAGCATCTTTCACTGACTGAGCCAGTTGAGTACATACTTGATTGCAGCAAGAATGCAACCTTACAGTATGTTCCGATTCTCCCATTATTGTCTCAACTTTTGAACAATGGACACATTCAGGACACAATTTTACACAACCGAGGCCCTGCAGTTCACGGGTCTCCGAGGCTCTTCAGTTTTCTATTAAAATGTTTTGGTAAGAACATAAAAACAAACACATATTAATTGGCCTGAATAGTGTTCCTCATTCATATGAAATACTAACAGCAGCAGAGATAGCGAGCTTGGGGTTTTAGCAGAGAACACTGAACTTCTTAGATTAAATAAGGTTACAGGTCTAATACTCTACCAGGCTTCATCAATGTCCCTGACAATGTTCTCAGTGTAGATGGTGGGTTGAAAAACATAAAAGCTAACCGGTGACAAAGTAATACACAAGGTTAAAGGGTTCCATTGGCCTTATGGAATTCCCCTAGGAAGACTAGTCAGTGCACACTTAGTAGAAGAAGCACTCAAGATGACATGTGCTCAAAATGCCAGACAATAAATAAATAAGTAAATAACATAATATAAAACTGCAACCATGCACAAGACAATTTTTTGGGGAAAAGAAAAACTAGAAACAAAACACAAAATGAAACAAAAACAAAGCAAAGCAAAGCACAAAAAAAACAAGGCAAGGCAAAACCAAAGATAAAACAACAAACCACACACAGACAAAACAAAGAAAAAAATTTTTTAACAACACATTTACCGGGAAAATTATTTTCATTTACTATATTGAATTAAATTCACATTAAAAGTAATTGGACATTTTCTGTAGAGCATGATATTTCAGTAGAGAAAGCAGGCATGTTTTTTAGTGGAGAACTTCTCTGAGGTGCTACTTTAAATGCCCTCTGCTAAGCTTCATCTATTTCCTTGACAGCATTCTCAAGTGTAGATGACGGGTCAAAAAACCCATAAGCTAATCAGTGACAAAGTCGAAGGGTCCCTGGGACCATCTTCACCTCCACTCAAATACAAAATCCCCCTAGAGAGACTAGTCAGTGTGCACACTTAGTAGAATACACGCCTAAACCTGAAGCAATGACAGCGTGTGCTAAAAGCATAGCCAGACATATCCACACTATATTCACCCACACACAATTCTGAGAGAAAGAACGACAGAGACAGGGAGGATAGAAGAGGACAAAACACGGAATAAAGCGGGTCTGTTTCGCTGAACTACATCCACACACATCAGCACGAGGGCAGGAGGGAAAGTTGAAAATAAAATAATATGACATATCCTCCGCCCTCCCGTATCCCATCATCCTTTAAAACAGACCCCAGGGGAGACGACGAGTGCCTGTGCTGGTGCAACCATTCTCCCTGCTTCAGAGCATCTGCCCACGCCACCAAAAGACAATCTGTGTGTGTGCGTGCGGAGGGGGATCCTTAGACAAATTGAATGAGTTTGCGGCAGTGCCATCAAGCTACGCCACACTTCAAGGCATCCACCCACTCCAATGCCTCCCACCTGCAGGAAATCTCCCTGCCACATGCAGACACACAACAACTGCACATTTATGGGTTAGTTTGGTATGTGTGTGTCCGTGTATTTGCACTCGAGTCCGTCAGTGTGGAAATTCTCATATACAGGGATTTGCGGTGTTGGAGCAAGCTGCTCATTTTTACTCGGCTGGGCTCCATCTCAGCCTGTGACAGCTAATGGTTGCCTACCCACACACATAAACATACCACTCCAACCATGAGGAGCTTTTAGTTAAATGGCACCAAATAGTAAAAGGCTGTTTGTCTGAGGAAAAAAATATAATCTTGAAGGAAATATAAAGGACTTCTTCAGTTGTTTTGCCTTATCTATCTAAATGCAAAAAGAGCAGATGGTTAGCAAGCCGGCATTGGCAGTTGTGGCTCTCTGGATGCTGTAAACATCAGAAATGGCTGGCTTGTAATTACCAGCATTTAACTGGACAGAACAAGAGCGGGTCCCTTTTGTCTTATGGCATGCTTGTACTTCAATGGCTACAAAGCTTCTAATCAGTCAGGCTGGTGCTGGGAAGGAGACAGGAAGTAGTGTTGCTGAGGAGGAGATGGACCTCTATTGATCGTTGTAGTATTTAGGCACAATAAGTGCACAGTGACAAGCCGAATCGGCTTGTACTTGTGATTGTAGTTATATTTAGACGTGCTAGCTAGCCCAAATGCACTTGAACGCTTATGAATAGGTTTACACATCAATGCAAAGGGATAAAGAATTGGACATGCACGTGCACACACACATACATTCACAAACTGTCTAATCTTCCCAAGTTGCTGAGGGGCGAACTGACCTGAGAGGCAACAGACAGCCACTCATCAGGGGGAGGAGCGAAAGAGAAGTAGAAAAGGTGGGCATAAAGAGAATTCTAGGGAATCAACACCAGCTCTCTTTTTCTAAAAGGAAGAGTACAGAGCAGATCTCTCAAAGAGAAAACAGCTAAAGACGGGCAGCTGCACAGAACTCCCACGTGAGCCTGTCGGGTTAGTTCAGGTCCTGGATTCGGATTGGTTAATAGAGCTTCCAGTTATGATAAAATACATTTAGACTATGATGAGTATAAATGACATATGGAATGATAAATAGAATGATATATGAACAGAAAGAACTAGTACAACTGGAACACAAATAGAGTGATAGATAGAAATAGAGTAATAGGTAAGATGATAGACAGACAGACAGACAGACGGAACGATAGAGAGAACAACAGATCAACAAACAGAATGAAGAATGATAGAACAACAGACAGACAGATACACAGATAAAGCTGAAAAAATGAAAGAATTATTAAAAGAAAAATAGATATAGATATAAAAACAGATAGATATAACTAGATATAAATAGATAAATAGACATAACTATAGATAGATAGATAGATAGATAGATAGATAGATAGATAGATAGATAGATAGATAGATAGATAGATAGATAGATAGATAGATAGATAGATAGATAGATAGATAGATAGATAGATAGATAGATAGATAGATAGATAGATAGACCCTGAAAGTCAGTGGAGTCCAAGACTAAAACCACATTGGACTTATCAATTTATGGGTAAACAATCTATTTATTTTCTTTCCATTTCAGTTCTGTGAGTTTCATTCATCTCCACGCTCATGTCCATGCTCACTAACCAAAAGTAAACCTGCATATGCAAGTCATCAGTAGAGTACAGAGTCAAAGTGTTTGGGCAGCTTACACTGGTAAAATACAGGCCGGCCCTGGTGGGATTAGATTAGTACCTCTGGCCTCCAACCTGGCCAATGTCAATTACAACACTCAGCAATTTTCTGAGACTGATCTCCGGTCCAGCAAGAAAACAGCTGAAAAAGAAAGTGAGAGAGAGCACAGATATCTAAGAGCTGACCAAACCAGGCAGATGTGGCTCATATAAAAACAGATATTTCATCTTCCTCTGATTTCCTCTCCATAACACCACTCTGAAGAGTATGTGCAGACAGAATACAAGCAAATGAATAATAAATAACTTATGCATAATGAATAAATTAAGGCCATCCTGAGCATAGAGCAGGGAGGAAATGTCCTTAAAAGGGATTAATCCATAATTAACATCTTGTTTTTCTATTTATCAAACGAAAGGGATTCGTGGTGGAACTGAATAAACTCCAGACTCCACCGGCTCGTGGACTGAGGATGAAACAGTCAGTAAGAGGACAGACTCAGTTGGGCCTGAACATCAGAGGAAATGTGAACCATGTGATTTCTGCAAACTTATCATACAGGTTCAGTTCGAGTTCTATAAATGTCTTTCAGTCAAAAACAGAGAGAAATCCTAATGCACCTTTCAAGGGTGCTTTGCAACACATCTGCACATAACCTGCAGAAATTACTAGACCAGTATAAATGAAACACTAGGTTGATTTATCCTGGTTTATGGTAGGGCTGTGCAATTAATCACATGCAAATGTCATGTATATCTAGTCAGTAAAGGCCAGTAAAGGCATTCACTACACATAGTTCACTGAAAAGCAAGGAGTTATCGCATTCGAAATCTAATTCTGTTCATCTGTGATTATGAACACGATATTGCCTAATTGTTAGTGAACTTTGTCTATGTGTAATGAATACCACTCAATCTGAAAGCAGTTGATGTAGATTTACTACATGACAATCACATGTGATTAATTGCACAACCCTAGTTTATGGTGGATAGATATTGCTGGTCAGGGGCCGATATAACTTATAACCAGAATAGAAATGGTTTTCAAAAGCAAAACTTAACTAGTTAATATAGTTAACCATCCTAAATGATCCAGAACAACAGAATAGCATTCTGAGGTCCTGCAATCAGAACACAACAACAAAAAATATGTTGCTAATTTAGTTGTCAATTAATAAACATTTAGCTGCTAATAATAATAATATTGCTGTTATTATTATTATTATACACTAAATGAAAAGTGCCTTTTTTAATACATCACTATTAGGCAAGCACCCCATCTTGTTTCTGTGGCTCAAGAGGCCTATAAGGTCAGTGTTGAGTACAACTCATTCTTTTCATTCACTGAAGATGATGTCTCAGGAGGGATGAAAGACAGTGTTGAAATGGTGAGCTGGTGAAAAGCAGGCAAGAAAGAGGACTGGGGGGTGGGGGGCTTGAGACATGTCGTGCCTGGCCTTTGGAAGGAGTATAAAATGTCTTATTAATATTCATTGACCTACTGCCTAACTTCCACTGTTTCCCCAGTTCCCTGCCTAAGAAGTGATAGAGGTCGTTCGGTTTAAAAAGACAGGAGAGGAAGGGATGGGGAGGAGAGGAGAGAATCAAGAGACATAAAAGTACGAGCCAAATCAAGATACCCTGTGCATAAGAACAATTGAACCTCTGTATCCATAAGAGGGAGATTTTCTGGTAATGCCGACAGACACCCACACACACCAAATCCTTTTTGCTCCATATAAAGATGGCGGCTCCCAGCTGGAGGGCCCTTGAGTTTCCAAAAAATGATACTCCAGGGCGTAATCTCTGTACCTCTTCAGCGGCCTGTGATGCGCGCTCTAGCATGGCGCTGCATGCTTATGTCAGTGAATGCATGATGTGTGTGCCGGTGCAGAAGTGTGTGTCAGCATGACTGCACGCAAAAGCCGAAGGGATCTGATGTCTGTGGATCTTTTTGGAGCTTTGGTTCTAAAACTTTACAAAGATGCTGCTGCAAGAATATATAAAGAAGGCCTGGCAGCTGCAATCTATGGGCTTGATTTGGTGATACAGAATATACAGGAATTTTCCTGCACTGAAAACAAATATAGAGTTTACATAAATGGCCACTGTAAATGAAATACTGATAGCTATTTCTATAAATATAAACTAGCATTGTATATTTAGCCTAATCTCAATGCATTGGGTTACACAAACTATGTAACATGAATCACACTTCACAAAACCAGGCGATAGCAATCAGATTAAGGCAACAATGAAATGTGAGCTAGCTTTTAGACAGGAACAAAAACTAGCTAAAAATATCAATCAGAAATAATGTGTTTCCAATATATTTGAAGGGAAATGTGTGAACCGGACAATTGCTTGCAACAACCATGAAGTCAACCAGTTAGATCAGAAAGGTCAGCCATCATTTGGACTAAACCAGAAAAACTTGTTTGAACTTTTCGTAATCTTTTAAATACAGTCAATTACTGAAGTTTTCTGTGCAATATTAAGACTACATTAACTAAGCTGCAGATGCTTAGATGATTAACTAAAACTTATATTTCCTAAAAAAAAATCCTAAAAATTTGGTGTCTGTAATTTTTTGTAAAAAGTAAAAACATTTAACTTTTGATATTTTAGTGGAGTCTGTGGATTCATTGAGTAACTATAATCACCTGATGTATGTCGTTTGTTATATAACTACTGAGAGACAAAGAATTGTCGGTGATGAAGGCAGATAGACAAAACTGAAATGCTTGTCTTTTTTATCCCCTGCTTTTCTTTGATCCCAATAAGATTTAAAGAGTCAAAAACAAAAGTGAATCCCATTGCAAAAAACAAAAAAACACCTGAACAATCCACATCCTGGCATTCGCATAGCAGGCAAAGTAAAAAAAAGCCTTTAATTATAAGACAGGGCTACATATTAAAAAAACACCAACACCCTGAAGAAGGTCTGCTTGGGCTCATACGTGTTGGTGTTTTTTAATATGTAGCTCTGTCTTATAGTTAAAGGCTTTTTACTTTGCTTGCTATGCTAGTGTCAGGATGTTGATTTTTCTGTTTTTTTGCAATGGGATCTACTTTTTGTTTTTCGACAATTTGTTCCCTCTCTGGAGCACCCATAGTCTTGCTTGTGATTACATGATGCGACCTTGGTCAAGATTTTTTTCTAAGATTTAAAGAATGCAGACCAATCTTAGTAATGTTCAAAGAAAAACAACAACAAACACAACAACAACAACTTTTCTATTTTAATACATTTTAAAATGTAATTTATTCCTGTGATGGCCAGGCTGAATTTTCTGCAGACATTACTCCAGTCTTCAATGTCACATCATCCTTCAGAAATCATTCTAATATGATGATTTGGTACATTATTATAAATTTTGAAAACAGCTGCTTATTATTTTTGTGAAAACCATGATATAGTTTTTCAAGAATCTTTGACAAATAGAAAGCTGAAAAGAACAGCATTTACTGGAAATTAATTTTTACTGGCACCAAACTTTTGAACACTACTGTATATAATTATTAATTCATACATTTATATAAACTATTAAATAATCAACAATCACTATAATAACTGTACTGGAACACTACCAACACAGACCTCCTCAAACATTGATGCTTTTTGTTGTAAAGGCATTGCAGTAAGACAAAATCCCAAGCTTTGCCTGTCTCTCACCTGATCCACGTTCACTGTAGCTATAATATGAAACATCAATATCTGTATCACACTGTGAATGTCCAAGCATTTGAAACTACACTTTTACTCTTGTATGCTAAAGAGAAATGCAAGCTTTACTCCGAAGTATTCTTGACATGCTGCCACCTGGAAAACATGCATAATGGCATTTAATATTTCAATATTTGAATAATAAAAGCCATTTGTGTTGATATTTCAGACTCTACCACATATTTAATTCATTATGCATGCGTATGGGAGGGGCTCATGAATATTCAGAGAAGGGTTGAGGGGGTGTACCACTTGAGTGCACTACAAGGTTGAGAGTTTCTGTGAAAAACCATTTGTTTTTCAGCAAACCAACAGTCATTACATTACCAAAGAACACAGCAGAGACTCAATCACTACATCAATGATAATCACATCCTTTATTCCCAGAACAGCCTGAATTTTGGGTTATAATGCTATTAGGCCAAATGTGAGACAAAATGACAAGTCACAAATGACTTCTGTGCAAATATGACCACAAAGAGGACATTTTAGTGGTTACTTTGTTTCTTTTTCTGCCAGGCAGCCTTTCCTCCTGAAACTCTCCAAAATTTCTTTCCACATATCAATAAAATGGGGTTTGATTAGGGATGCACACAACTAAATGGACACAATTTGAGAGCTGAGACTTAGCCTCTTATCAAAAGCAACAAAACACAAAGCTCTTTACAATTACTGGATTGGGGTGTGCTACAAATAATGTTGTGAAGGGTGAAGGGAAAAAATGCAGACCTGGCAACCCTGATTTGAACAATCGTACATTTTTAAGGTGTTTTTGATTTGATACTTTTTTTTACTGATTATTGACTCACCCCCATGTCATCCAAGGTGTTTATGGGATTTTTCAGGTTTTTGAGGAAAATATTCCAAGGATTTTCTCCATATAGTGGCCTTCAATGGGAGACAACAGGTTGAAAGTATAAATTGCAGACACAAAGCTCTTTACAATTACTGGATGGGGGTGTGCTACAAATAATGTAAGACATCAACATCTTGGATGACATGGGGGCTAGTAAATTATCAGGAAATTTTTATTCTGGATGTGAACTAATCCTTTGATAGGCCCTGAAAACAGGCACTGGGCAAGGTTTTTTTTTTTTTTTTGCAATCTGTCCAGTTTTAGTGAGCCTCTTTCCAGTGTTGTCTCTGAAAGCAGCTGAACATGGACAATGTTATCGATGACACTGTCGTTACGGGTGGTTGTTTTCCAGTTACTGTAGAGCTGCCAATGTTTTTGTTTTTCGCACCATTGTCTGTAAGCTCTAGAGACTGTTGTGCATGAAAATCCCCCGAGATTAGCAGGTTCTGAGACACTCAAACCAGCCCAGGGAGATGAGGTGGAAATGGAATCTGAAAATGATGCGAGACAGACTAAAACTCACCTCGATTTCATGGGCATCACGGCTTAACCTGTTGAAGCGTGTTCAGAAAACCGATAAGCCACACTTCCAACAATGTCTACAATGTACAATCTGAGGTAGGAAGAATATTGTGCTATTTATGTGCTATAAAGCACAAATTTTGTGTATTGATATATATGTATATATATATATATATATATATATATATATATATATATATATATATATATATATATATATAATGTCAAGCCCTGTATATATATATATATATATATATATATATATATAGGTCCTTCTCAAAAAATTAGAATATTGTGATAAAGTTCATTATTTTCCATAATGTAATGATAAAAATTAAACTTTCATATATTTTAGATTCATTGCACACCAACTGAAATATTTCAGGTCTTTTATTGTTTTAATACTGATGATTTTGGTATACAGCTCATGAAAACCCAAAATTCCTATCTCAAGAAATTAGCATATTTCATCCGACCAATAAAAGAAAAGTGTTTTTAATACAAAAAAAGTCAACCTTCAAATAATTATGTTCAGTTATGCACTCAATACTTGGTCGGGAATCCTTTTGCAGAAATGACTGCTTCAATGCGGCGTGGCATGGAGGCAATCAGCCTGTGGCACTGCTGAGGTGTTATGGAGGCCCAGGATGCTTCGATAGCAGCCTTAAGCTCATCCAGAGTGTTGAGTTTTGCGTCTCTCAACTTTCTCTTCACAATATCCCACAGATTCTCTATGGGGTTCAGGGCAGGAGAGTTAGCAGGCCAATTGAGCACAGTAATACCATGGTCAGTAAACCATTTACCAGTGGTTTTGGCACTGTGAGCAGGTGCCAGGTCGTGCTGAAAAACAAAATCTTCATCTCCATAAAGCTTTTCAGCAGATGGAAGCATGAAGTGCTCCAAAATCTCCTGATAGCTAGCTGCATTGACCCTGCCCTTGATAAAATACAGTGGACCAACACCAGCAGCTGACATGGCACCCCAGACCATCACTGACTGTGGGTACTTGACACTGGACTTCAGGCATTTTGGCATTTCCTTCTCCCCAGTCTTCCTCCAGACTCTGGCACCTTGATTTTCGAATGACATGCAAAATTTGCTTTCATCCGAAAAAAGTACTTTGGACCACTGAGCAACAGTCCAGTGCTGCTTCTCTGTAGCCCAAATGGCTTGACCTGGGGAATGCGGCACCTGTAGCCCGTTTCCTGCACACGCCTGTGCACGGTGGCTCTGGATGTTTCTACTCCAGACTCAGTCCACTGCTTCCGCAGGTCCCCCAAGGTCTGGAATCGGTCCTTCTCCACAATCTTCCTCAGGGTCCGGTCACCTCTTCTCATTGTGCAGCGTTTTTTTGGCACACTTTTTCCTTCCCACAGACTTCCCACTGTGGTGCCTTGATACAGCACTCTGGGAACAGCCTATTCGTTCAGAAATTTCTTTCTGTGTCTTTCCCTCTTGCTTGAGGGTGTCAATGATGGCCTTCTGGACAGCAGTCAGGTCAGCAGTCTTACCCATGATTGCGGTTTTGAGTAATGAACCAGGCTGGGAGTTTTTAAAAGCCTCAGGAATCTTTTGCAGGTGTTTAGAGTTAATTAGTTGATTCAGATGATTAGGTTAATAGCTCGTTTAGAGAACCTTTTCATGATATGCACATTTTTTGAGATAGGAATTTTGGGTGTTCATGAGCTGTATGCCAAAATCATCAGTATTAAAACAATAAAAGACCTGAAATATTTCAGTTGGTGTGCAATGAATCTAAAATATATGAAAGTTTAATTTTTATCATTACATTATGGAAAATAATGAACTTTATCACAATATGCTAATTTTTTGAGAAGGACCTGTATATGTATACAGGGCTTGACATTAACAACCGCCAACACAACAAATGCGGGAGGATTTTGCTCTTGGCGGGTAACAGGCATTTCAACTAGCCACTTTGGCGGGTTGAATTGTAGTGTTTTTAAAAGGCATCTGAAATAAGCCATATTGCAGTGTGACACTACGACACTACAACTCCCATGAATATTAGATGCACACTAGTGATGCGTGGGTCGTTTTTTTTTCCAACCCGCGGGTCCCGCTTTTATGAAGGTTATGAGGCGGCCTATTATAATTCAGCTATCAAACTGCCCAGCTATTTCACTTCAGCAATGCATTTCACAGCGCGCGTAAATAAGGATTAGCGCATGTAGCCGGTGAAGTCACTATCCACAAACAGACGCACATCGTCTGCAGAGTCACTATCCACAAACAGACCCACATCGTCTGCAGATATAAGGTATTTCATTGCACTTTAACAAGTAATCTAAACGGCCTATATATGTGCAATATTTTAAACGAGCCCTCAGTAACTGAGTTTAAAGCCACAGTTATGTTAGTGTGCATCTCATTCTTGTTTCTGTTGCGGTGTGTGGTGCATCGAGCTCGTCATGGGGTGCGTGGTCCGGAGCACTGTATGACTGGTGCATCAGTTCAATTCAACTTTTCTCCAAATATATGAACTTACCTGTTTTGAATAGCCTACTTTATATTTAACATGTTTGTTTATGTCCAATATTAGTATAAACTGTTGGACTTCAAATTAAATCTACTATTGATTTTCACTGTTGACTGATTTTGCAGAACATTTAGACTGATAACTTCCGTGCACAGATGCGGCAAATTTGTGACGTGCGATATGACAGTTGCGTCTGACTATATATGAACTAGCTGTTTTAAATACAGTATTTTTATATTTAACGTTAGTTTATCAGTATGTTTGAAAGTATTTTTTTTTCCGATTATTGATGATTCCGGCTCTCTCTCGGGCACCTGCGTGGTTTAAAACACCAAATAGTTATGCTATGACAAGAACAAAGAGTCTCTCTCTTGCTGCTCCCATGCACAATAATATTGAAAGGTCGATCTGATCTGATCTGTTCTGATCTACAACAGTGTTTTGAGTCCAACTTTTGAGTTCAGTTTAGAGTGAGATTCTGGGGGCGTGGCTTTGTTATGGGGGAGGGGCTTAGTGAGGGGCGTGGCTTGGTATGGAAAAAAATACAAACACAAAATCCTTGCATTAGCAGAAGTGTGGACGGCTGATACAAGCATTTTTTTCTTGCCTGTCCCTGACACTTTAGATAACATCCTATAACAGAAAATTCTAATTTATCCATACTGACACCGCCAAATATCAAATATCTGACTTGACATTCTGTTTAGAAAACAATAATTAACATTTACTACTAGGCATTAGGGCTGTCAAAATGGCTGAAAAACTAAATTCGAATTTTTTTACTTGTATATTATCAAAATTCCAATTATATTCGAATTTAAAATGCATAATTTCAGTTAGGGTGAAGAGAAGCTTTTTGCTTCTATCCTGAATCCACAAGAGGGCGCATCGAGCAAAATATTACTAATGCACGTTTAATAAATGCATTAGAATACATGAGTGTTAAGTGAATAATATTTAAAAAATGTTTATAAACCAATTATAATTAAGTTGCTTAAACAGCTTCATGTATACATGCATAGTTTAATACAGAGCGCGGAAAGCCAATCACAGAGTCCATTTTACATTTAAAAACATGAGATGCAGTGGGATGGGAAAAACCCACCATAAATTCTCGAGATAAGTTTTTTAAAATTTAATTTGAATTTTACATGGCTTTCTAAACATCCGGCTCTCTTGTGAGAGACGCGAGTGTGCGAAATGCGTTCTATGTGAACAGCTTGATTTAGGTTTTGATGTAAACAACATCTTCTCCACATTGTTGTTTTTTTTTGCGCAATATTTTGAAAGAACATCGCTGCAGCACTGCATCTAGTGGCTTTGGAAAGGCTAACAAGAAAATTATAATGCAATGAAACTTACATTATCATCGCATCTCGAGCTGCACTGATAAAGGCCAAAATATACTTGGGCCGTCCGCATTCACGCACCGTCTGCAATATGTCATTTTCATCATCAAGAGGGCTCGCGGACAGCGGCACCCCCCGCCCTCGTGCAGGCAATTTATGAGACGTACAACAGAGCACGCACGAGGTGAATGATGAGACAGAAGTGGTACTGCGTGTCGAGCTCATCCGTATTTGGAAAGTTTGGAATGTGAAGTATACCCGGGCAGGGCCTTAAAGCAGCCTCCTTTTTTATTTCAAATTCGTGAACATCTACCTCAAATGCTGCAAAAGCAGAACTGTTAAAATCATCAAAAACTCCGTCCACCCCAGTAACCATCTTTTCACTTTGCTGCCATCTGGTAAGGGCTTCCGCAGCCTGATGGCAAAATCCGAGAGACTTAGGAGGAGTTTCTTTCCCCAGGCCATCAGGCTTCTAAACTCAAACCAGCCTCTTAACATCTTCACTTAATATTCACTTTATCAGTAAGATGTTCATCATTCACTACCTCACATTGACTTACTGAAAGTGTCAACCTGTTTGCACATTTGCCTCTTGTACATTCCTGTGTATCTTAATATTTAAGACTACAGTATAACGCATATTATGCACATTGCCTCTTGTACATCCCTGGGTATCTTAATATTTAAGACTACAGTGTACTTTCATGCACATTATTTCAGAATCAGAATCAGAATGAGCTTTATTGGCAGGTATGTTCACACATACGAGGAATTTGTTTTCGTGACAGAAGCTCCGCAGTGCAACACAACAGCGACAGAACAAAAAACACAATAGGAATAAAAAATACAAAAAAATACAAATAGGTGGGTAAGGAATGACAATATACAAACTGACAATGTATGGCAGGTATATTACAATGAGCATTTATGTATGTACATGTATATTTTGTGCAAAAAATGAAGTTATCGCTAAGTATGTAAGATAAATAAGTGTAGTGTGTATAAATATAAATAGTGTGGTGTGTTTCACACTTATTATCAGCTGTTCATAAGATGGATTGCCTGAGGGAAGAAACTGTTCCTGTGTCTGGTCGTTCTGGTGTTCAGAGCTCTGTAGCGTCGACCAGATGGCAACAGTTCAAAGAGGGAGTGTGCTGGATGTGAGGGGTCAAGAGTGATTTTGCCAGCCCTTTTGCTCACTCTGGATAAGTACAGTTCTTGAATAGAAGGGAGGGTTGTACCGATGATTCGCTCAGCAGTCCGGACTACCCTCTGTAGCCTTCTGAGGTTCGATTTAGAAGCTGAGCTGAACCAGACAGTTACTGAAGTGCAGAGGATGGATTCGATGATGGTGGAGTAGAACTGTTTCAGCAGCTCCTGTGGCAGGTTAAACTTCCTCAGCTGGCGAAGGAAGTACAACCTCTGCTGGGCCTTTTTCACAATGGAGTCAATGTGAATGTCCCACTTCAGGTCCTGAGAGATAGTGGTGCCCAGGAACCTGAATGACTCCACTGCAGCCACAGTGCTGTTCATGATGGTGAGTGGGGGAAGTGCAGGGGGTTTTCTCCTGAAGTCCACGATCATCTCCACTGTTTTGAGCGTGTTAAGCCCCAGGTTGTTGAGAGTGCACCAGACAGCCAGCTCTTTAACCTCCTGTCTGTAAGCAGACTCGTCACTGTCCTGAATGAGGCCGATGAGTGTGGTGTCATCTGCAAACTTCAGGAGCTTGACAGAGGGGTCCTTAGACGTGCAATCATTAGTGTACAGGGAGAAGAGCAGTGGGGAGAGAACACAGCCCTGTGGAGCTCCGGTGCTGATTGTACGGGTGCTGGATGTGTATTTTCCCAGCTTCACTAGCTGCTGCCTGTCTGTCAGGGAGCTGTTGATCCACTGACAGATGGAGGTGGGCACGGAGAGCTGAGTTAGTTTGGGCATGAGGAGGTTTGGGATGATCGTGTTAAAGGCCGAGCTGAAGTCCACAAACAGGATCCTCACATAAGTCCCCAGTCTGTCTAGTTGTTTAGGTCTGTCTAGCTGTCTAGGCAGTCCGATGTTTACTGCATCGTCCAAAGACCTGTTTGCTCTGTAGGCAAACTGAAGAGGATCTAGCAAGGGTCCAGTGATGTCTTTCAGGTGGGCCAGCACCAGTTTTTCAAATGACTTCATGACTACAGACGTTAGAGCCACAGGCCTGTAGTCATTTAGTCCTGTAATTTTGGATTTCTTTGGGATGGGGATGATGGTGGAGCGTTTGAAGCATGAAGGGACTTCGCACAGTTCCAGCGATCTGTTGAAGATTTGTGTGAAGATGGGGGCCAGCTGGTCAGCACAGGATTTCAGACAGGCTGGTGTAACACAATCTGGGCCTGGTGCTTTTTTCCTTTTCTGCTTCCGGAAGACCTGGCGCACCACATCCTCGCTTATCTGAATTGCAGGTGTGGGGGAGAGGGTGGATGCAGGAGGTGTGAATGGTGAGAGAGCTTGATTGGAGAGGTGTTCAGGGCGGGTTGCAGGAGTTGTGAATGGTGTGAACGGTTGTTTGGAGAGGCATTCAGGGTTGGTTGCAGGAGTTGTGAATGGTGAGAGCGGTTGATTGGAGAGGTGTTCAGGATGGGTTGCAGGAGTTGTGAATGGTGTGAACGGTTGTGTGGGGAGGCGTTCAGGGCAGGTGATGGTTGTTCTTTCAAACCTGCAGTAAAACTCGTTCAGATCGTCTGCCAGTCGTTGATTCTCCACAGTGCTGGGGAGTGGTGTCTTGTAATTGGTGATCTCCTTTAGACTTTTACACACTGATGCGGACTCGTTCGAAGTGAACTGAGTCCTTATTTTTTCAGAATAATTCCTCTTTTGAACTGTCTGAGTTTTGCAGTGAACCACAGTTTGTCATCGTTGTAATTTAGTTGAGTCCTGGTAGGTAACTGATATATGATGTTACAGTCTCTGTGAGTTCATCCAGATCGGTGGCAGCAGCTTCAAAAATACTCCAGTCAGTGAGGTCAAAACAACCTTGTAAATCCTGCTCTGCTTCATTAGTCCATCTTTTAACAGTCCTTAATACAGGTTTAGCTGATTTTAGTTTCTGCCTGTAGGTCGGTATAAGATGAACCAGAAGGTGATCAGAACGTCCCAAGGCTGCTCGTGGAACAGAGTGAAATGCATCCTTTATTGTTGTGTAACAGTGATCCAATATATTACTGTCTCTTTTGGGACATGTGATGTGCTGTCTGTATTTTGGCAGTTCATGGGAGAGATTGGCTTTATTAAAGTCCCCAAGAATGATTAAAATGGAGTCCGGGTGTTGTTGTTCTGTCTCTGTGATCTGCACAGCGAGTTTCTGTAAAGTTGAGCTCAAATGTGCTTGCGGAGGAATGTAAACACTCACCAGAATGAACGAATGAAACTCCCGCGGCGAATAGAACGGCTTGCAGTTAATTAAGAGTGTTTCAAGATTTGAACAGCACATCTTCTTTAACACAGTTACATCTGTACACCACCGTTCATTGATGTAAAAGCATGTCCCGCCGCAGCACGATTTCCCCGTTGATTCTGCTTCGCGATCCGCTCTAAACAGCTGAAAGTCCGGCAGGTGGAGCGCGCTGTCCGGTATGGTGTCATTCAGCCAAGTTTCCGTGAAACACAGAGCAGCAGAGTGTGAGAAATCCTTATTTGTCCGAGAGAGCAGAAGCAGTTTGTCCGTTTTGTTGGGTAGAGAGCGGAGATTTGCCAGATGGATGCTAGGCAACGGCGTTCGAAATCCGCGTTTTCTGAGTCTTACGAGCACGCCAGCTCTTTTTCTCCGTCTGCGCGTCCTCTTGAAGCGTGTGATCAGCGCTGCCGCTCCGCCGACAAGAATGTCCAGCAAAACATCAGAATGGTCGAAAATCTGTGATATATCGGGAGATGTGTGTTGCCGAATGTCCAGCAATTCATCCCTGGTGAACCTGATTGCAGGAATATAACTAAAGGCAGGACAAACTAACAAAAACACAAAAACAACTGCAGAGCACGTCACGGAGGCAGCCATCCTGTATCGGTGCCAGCGATACATTCTATTTTACATTCTATTATTAATTCTACAGTATACATCTTTTTTTATATTTTATTCTTATATTTTTTTTGGTTTACTTTCATTTCATTCTTTCATGGCTATATTTATGTATATTTTAATCTGTGTTGTATTCTTTAATAATTGCACTGTCCATGGAGCGGACCTGACTCACAATTCACTGCTGGTTATATATGCTCTATATAATTGTGTATGTGACAAATAAAAATCTTGAATCAGTTTTACAATTTGAGTTGAATTACTGAAGTAAATTAACTTTTCCACAACATTCTAATTTGAGATGAGCCTGTAAATTTTTTTACATTCCAAATAACATTTAAACTAGTCAAAAATGAAAAAAAAAAAGATCATGAAAGATAATGGAAAAACACCACTCATTCTCTTCCTTTCTCAGTGTCTCGTAAGAATGCCCGCATTTCAGCTCAGTGAAGCAGATTATAGCAATTAAGCAAAGATTAAAATAATTCAAATGCTCTTCAGGGATGGTGAAGAATGTATCACAGTTGCATAGTTTTCTTTTCGACACACAAAAAGCCCCCGACAGACAAGAGCGATTAGTAAAGCACCGATTTAAAGCTGAATATTGAAAACTTGTGTCAAGAGTTCTCGTTTCAATTTCTGTAGGTTTCAGCTTATGTCCAATTTAGGACTAATGCACTGTGCGGCTCAGTGGAGTGAGAAACCATTCTGCAATGTTGTTAAAAACCATCCTCAAATGTTATTAAGAGCAGTCAAACAGTCATTCACGCACTGCTGGAAAATATTGACGGGAAACTCAATGTACTCACCCTCAAGGAAACAAAGGTCATTGTGATTGTGGCTGTGTGTTAGAGATCTACTATTCAAAGCACTGCAGTGCTTTGAAATCAACCCATACACACATTTACAAATGATCTCACACAGTTATCATTTTCCAGTTGTCTAGACAGATCGATGCTTAAAACTGGCAACTATATCTCTCTATCAGCAGAATTGTTTGGAGATTTTAAGTGAAGTCTCTTAAAGAAGAAAGCCAAATTAAAAGAAAATGTCCTATAGTTTCACCTTACTCACTGCAATGCATTGGAATCCTCTTTCTTTCTTGCATACTTTATTCTGATTCTTGTGGAGTCAACAGATCAGACCCTTGACCCTTATTTGTTATGCACTGCTTAGCTAGAAAATTATACATAGGAAAGCCCATAAGTCTATATGCGAGGAAGAGAGAGGAGGAGAGAGAGCTTGACCTAATCAGAAAATGGAGACCCTCTTTAACATATGTTCTACATAAGACTGACTTACAGAAATATTCAACAGCTGTTCACTTTTTCACCTCCCTGAGAACTCCTGTTTGTTTTTAAAAAGCATTTATTTAGACAAAAATATAATTTTTAATAATAATAATAAGTTCTGTCCATGTCCAGAAAGGTAAGAAAAACATAATCAAAGTAGTCCATGTGACATCAGAGGGTCAGTTAGAATATTTTGAAGCATCGAAAATACATTTTGGTCCAAAAATAGCAAAAACTTCGACTTTATTCAGCATTGTCTTCTCTTCCGGGTCTGTTGTGAGAGAGTTCAAAACAAAGCGCGGTTCGCGAACAAATCATTCGATGTAACCGGATCTTTTTGAACCAGTTCACCAAATCGAACTGAATCGTTTTAAACTCCAATAAGCATTAATCCACAAATGACTTAAGCTGTTTACTTTTTTGATGTGACTCTCTCAAACAACAGACACGGAAGAGAAGACAATGCTGAATAAAGTTGTAGTTTTTGCTATTTTTGAACCAAAATGTATTTTCGATGCTTCAAAAAATTCTAACTGACCCTCTGATGTCACATGGACTACTTTGATGATGTTTTTCTTACCTTTCTGGAAATGAACAGTATACCGTTCACACAGTTTCAATGGAGGGACTGAGAGCTCTCTGGCTAAATATAAAATATCTTAAACTGTGTTCCGAAGATGAACAGAGGTCTCACTGGTTTGGAACAACATGAGGGTGAGTTATTAATTACATAATTTTGATTATTGGGTGAACTAACCCTTTAATAATAACTCCGCTCCGCGCTCACTGATACCAGAAACACCGCTCCTCCTTTTCTCTGTGGCTAAAGTATTTCAGTATGTTTGAAATGTTATGTACATAATGTAGCCTATATTTAAATAAAAAAATAAGATAACAGGAGAGTTTCAAAGTGGCTTAGGCTATTGTGTGCAAACTTTTTTTCCTACCACATGCCAAACTAATAACATGGTTGTTAGCATTAAAATGTATAATTGCTACATTCTGCTGTGCACATTTTTGCTTGTGATTAAAATAACAGTACATTTTCATCAGTTATTTCAGATGCATTTCTTACAGATTTCAAAATCAGTTACAGATGAAGAAACATTTAAAAGCACATGCAGTTAATGAGAGAGTAACTCTATATAAATGTAATGAATTATTATTATTATTATTAACTCTACCGCTGAGTTAATAATGCTATGAATATATGTGATGTTGTACAGTATATGACAGAGGCACCGGAACTGCAGCGGATAGAATGTGTGCTGTACCACGATACTATGATATTTCTTCAAAAGCAGATTGTGGAAACATTTTTATCATCCACGATCAAAAATCATCATATCGCACACCCCTAATTTGGCTTTGTTGTCCAAAAGAAAGTTGTCCAAATGAAGTTCTTAGCAATGCATATTACTAATAAAAAGTTAATTTATTAGTTTGTAAATTTTTTATTTACAAAATATCTTCATGGAACATGCTCTTTAATTAATATCTTAATGATTTTTAGCATGAAATAAAAATCAGTAATTTTGACCCATACAATGTATTTTTGGCTATTGCTACAAATATACACCCAGCTACTTAAGACTGGTTTTGTGGTCCAGGGTCACATATGTAACAATAAACATGCCAGACCTAGTCATGTGACTACTTCAGACAACAATGCTTCACGCAGCCACACAAATTTGAACCTGCATCACCACAGCTCCAGCAAACCCATAGCGCATGCACCAACAGCTGCACCACAGCTCCAGCAAGACTCCACACCTGTTCATATCCAGTGATATTGAATTTTGTTAATTTCTCTGTTTGTTTGATGAAACACCACTTGACTCCATTAAGCTGTGAGACCTCACTGCTGTTAGCATGATTGTATGTGATTAGCTGTTCAGGCAGACCCTTACAAAGGTGGAATGTGCTCCTCTTAGCTTCAGAGGATGAGAGAGAGAACGAGATGAAGAACACAGACAGAAGTACCTGGAGCATAATTAAATATTAAGTTAGCTCTTTGATTTACCCAGAACCAGAAGCCAGAGATTACCCTGTGCTCTCAATGTACAGCTGATCTAAATCCCAGTGCTGGGGGACTGGAGTTTGATATTCTGATCCTGTCTTAAAAGGACAGACATTCAGATGAAGGGACATGCACTCACACTTACAGCATAGAGGAGAAAACGGAGATCTACCTTGATCAAAGAAGGCAGAAATCAAATGAGCTGTCTAGTCTGTCCAGAGTTAGTAAATTAAGTTGTAAACTAATCTTAGACAGGACCGATCATAAAATCTAGTACTTCTGCCATGCTTTTTCACATGGCATAGTAGTCATAGATACTTTGAAACTATAGATCTCCAAACTACTTAAAGCTACTTACTTTTTAAAATAGTTAAACTACAATGAAGCTACCCTTTTACAAATTTTTCCAAACTGCAAGTGGTTTGTGAGTTGATACAAGTCCAATAAATAAATCCTAAACATTTAAAAAGAAGATAAATATATTATGAAATAAATATTATTTAAAATTGAAATAAAAGAACGTTTTTTCCGATTTTTTTTTGTTTTCCTTAGTTTATTGGAAAAAATATCCAAGATAGTGGCGCGTGCAGCCGTGCACACGCAGCGGCTTCTATCTCTTCTGTCATAACGGTGTTTTCGTGTTTTTTGTCTTGTGAGTCGCAGTGTTTTTGTATGTCTTCATCGTGTCTACCTGTCTTTAAGCGTGCATAAAGTCGTGACTTTCTGCTTGATGTCGGCAAAACCACATTTTTAGAGTTAAAATAAAAATAAACTGGACTACTACGCCCAACTCAGAGGACTGTAAGAGACTTTTGTGTTTTTGTGTTCACAGAAACATGGCTCAGCAACAGCATACCAGACTGCACTTTTCTTCTCGATCAGCTGACAAGCTATCAAGTGGACAGAGTTCTAGTCGAGGGAGGTAAGACCCACGGTGGCAGGCTTTGTGTTTACATCAGTGGTGCATGGTGCTGCAATCCTGTTGTGGTCTGCAAACACTGCTCACCCCTGGTGGAGTTTATGATTATTAAGTGCCAGTCATTTTATCTACTGAGGGAATATACAGCCAAACTGCTTGTTGCTATGTACATCCCTCCCAGCTCCAACAACAGCAACAGGAGTGAGGCACTAAATGAACTGTACCAGCACATCAGTGAGCAGCAGACAGCCCACCCTGATGGTTTTCTCATCTTAGAAGGGGATTTCAATCATATAGACTTAAAGAGTGTGTTCCCAAAAATACACCAACACATAGACTTTCCAACACGGGGAAACAACACTGGACTTTATTTACACCACCCAGAGAGGAGCTTACAAGGCCCCTCGCCAAACCAGTTCACAAACAAATACAAGTGTGGCCTGAAGGGTCATCAGAGGCTTTTCAAGACTGTTTTGGCACCACTGACTGGAATATGTTTAAGCAGGCTGCCACATACAATAACCCCACAGACCTCCAAGAGTACTCAGTCACTGTCACTGCCAACATCACCAAGTGTATTGATGTAACAGTCACAAAGACCATCACTGTCCAGGCCAACCAGAAGCCTTGGATGACAGGGGAGGTCTGAAATTGCGGAATGCTGCCTTCAGAGATTGAGATGAGGTAGGCCTGAAGAAAACTAGGGCCAACCTATCCTGAAGCATCAGAGAGGCTAAGAGACAGTATTCCAGGAGGATAGGCCATCAATTCAGTGACCGCAGAGACACTCGGAGCCTGAGGCAGGGGGTACAAACTATTATGGACAATCCCTCACTGCGGACCTGTAACATCACCATCTCCCTGGTGAATGCCACCTTCTCTCGCTTTGAGGAACAAAACAGCATCACTGCACAGAAGACTCCCCCTCCTCCTGCTGACAAGGTGATGATGCTGTCCTCGGACAGCATGAGGAGATACCTCAGCAGGATCAATGCATGCAAAGCTGACAACATTCCTGGGCATGTACTGAGAGACTGTGCATTGGAACTGACTGATGTCTTCACAGACATTTTCAATATCTCACTAAGTCAGGCTGTTGTCCCCACATGCTTCAAAGCTACCACCATCATTCCAGTCCTGATCAGCAGTTTCCATCCTTCTTTAATGACTACAATCCAGTTGCACTTACTCCTATTATAACAAAATGCTTTGAGCAGCTAGACATGCAACACATCAAGCAGAACCATAACAGAGGACCTCTCCTGGACTTACAACACCGCAGCACTGGACAAGAAAGCACAGCAGCGTCTCTATTTTCTCAGCAAACTGAGAAGAGCCAGAGATCTGGCCCCCATCATGTGCACCTGCTACAGAGGCACCATCGAGAGCATTCTGATGACTTGCATCACTGTGTGATATGGCGCCTGCAACACATCCTGCCGCAAGTCACATCTACGTATAGTGAGAGCAGCTGAGAAGATCGTTGGTGTCTCTCTCCCCTCACTCCAGGACATTTTTGGAACCCGTCTCACCCACAAAGCCTTCAGCATTGCAGGTGATCCCACCCACCCATCACACAGCTTCTTCAGTCAGCTGCCATCAGGGAGGAGAACTAGGAGTTTCTGAACTAGGACCAGCAGACTGAAGGACAGCTTCATTCATCAGGCTGTCAGGAAGCTGAACTACCTCCCGACTTTGACCCCCCACCCCCCCTTTGCTCCAGGCACCGTTAAACTCTGAACCCCCTCCCCAATTTGTCCCCCCCAGGTCCTTCCACTCCCCCCTCCCAATAACAAACTGTGACTTGCACCAGACACTTTGTGCATCATTGGTCTGCTCACTTCTTCATTCAGCATTGAACTGACCTCATTCAACTACCTCTTCCATCAGTTTAAATAAAGAACTGCACTCTGAGCTTTTTGTCACTTTAATCAGACTGAATAAGCTCTTTTGCACTACAATCATTTTATCTCCACGGTTTGTTTACTTCACTGGTTTGCTTTATTATATATATTTTTTACATGCCATTATTTGTATAGTTGTATTTTATATTTAATCTGTATCTATCTGTATTTTTATGCTCTACTGTTAGTGTTATCTGTATGTACCAAGGTCCTGAGAGTAACACAATTTCAATTCTCTGTATGTATTTGCTGTACATGTGGAAGAATTGACAATTAAGCAGACTTTGATTTTGATAGTAAACACAGGTGCAAGGACAGGTGCTGAATCTGTCAAACACCTGTTGATCAGATTTATTTAAATTAAGTCTGAACAAAGTAATTTACTAAGGTCATTCAGATGTAACAAATGATTTACTGTTTTGAATGAAGCAAACAGATTTATAAGAGATGATGAGGACAAAGTTTGTTGATTATAGCCTTGAGGTGTGGTTGCATTTACTGTTCTGCAAAATTTGTGTGATGAGGTGCATATAAAACCCAGTGTATCTTCTCAGCGCTGGCATAAATCTGTCACAGGTAAAGCAGTTTCCATACTGTATATAGCCCAGGGTCAGTGTGCTCTCAATTCCTGAGAACATTACGTCAAAGCTTAGTCACCTTTAAGACACTGAACACCTGAACTCAAACCTCTGGAAACCTGAACTCAGACCTGCCTAATGTCATGTATGCAAATAGGACATGCTCCTGGATCACAAGCCATTGTCGTTACTGAAACAACCACCAACTATTGCTCTATGACTTTAGGAGTAAGGTAAAAACCTGGAACAACACTTTTTCCATTCCAAAATGCTCTCAGACCTTGTGTTCCTGCTCATTTTTGGTGACATAATGCTGCATAGACCGTTGGGAGAAAGACCGCACCCATGTAGCCCTGACAAGGTGGAAATTAAAAATAGTGCACCCTCTGGTCTTGTGAACTTCACGATTGACAGGCCCTGTTGCAGGCATTGTTGCAGGCCCTGAATCACATTGTACCTTCTCCTGAAAGCTCCTTGTGTAACCTTTTTCAACGCACTGTGATTGCCTCCATCACACTTTATTCAACATCCTCCTCTGAACTCTTATCTAACTCCCCTGACCCCAGTTTCCCTTCTAGAAGCATTGTTTCTATAAAAATGTCAAAATTAGGATTCACTTCCACAAAACTGTCTGAACTCTGAATAGCATAATGGCATACAACTATTTTCCTTTGCTTAATATGGTAGAAACAGTAAGAGACTAGTTTTAATCCATTACTGATACCAAATTACACAACACAAGTTGCAGTTAGCAACATGTTCCATTACATTACACATTTTGTGTAATATAATGTGACTACTTTTTGATTACATTTAGATTACTACTTTTGTCCTAACTTGTCTATCACAATAATTACAATAGGATATCCTGTACCATATTGATATAAAGACGCAAAGAAAAAGAATTCCATTTATTGTAATTTACAACATGAATTGCATTAAAATATTACATTATGTCAAGGTTTCCTAAACTGGGGTCCGTAAAGTAACTGTAATCTAAAAGTAAAGAAATCTGAATACTTAATCCAGATTACATGCAATCAGTTACTAGCCAGATCTGATAGTATATCTTCCTTCACCAATACAATCATAGACTCCTATATAATTATATACCAGGACATTTTA